>NW_007733581.1:32932-33971 GCF_000696425.1 Galeopterus variegatus | reverse complement strand
AAAAAAAATAGTTTATCACACCAAGAAACAAGGAAATACAGAAGACAAACAGAAAATTAGAAAGAAAGGAACAAAAGGTACTTGAGACATCTCAACAAAACTCAGTAAAACACTAGGAGTAAATCAACATCTTTCAGTAATAACTCTAAAAGCAAAGGGACTAAATTCCCCATTCAAAAGACACAGACTGACTGACTGGATTAAAAACATGGATCCAACAATATGCTGTCTTCAAGAGACTCAATTGACCTGTAAAAATACACATAGACTAAGAGTGAAAGGATGAAAAAAGATATATCGTGCAAATAGAAATGAAAAATGAGCTGGAGTAGCTATTCTTATAACAGATAAAATAGACTTTAAAGCAAACACCATAAAAAGAGATAAAAAAAGGCAGTGGCCTTCTTTTAAAACAATCTGTCCATCAAGAAGAAATAATAATCAGAAATATAAATGCACCCAATGTCAGAGCAGACAGATTTATAAAACAAACACTATTATATCTAAAGAAAGAGATAGAAACCAACACCATAATAGCAGGGGAACTGAACACCCCACTTTCATCATTGGACAGATCATGTAGGCAAAAAATCAGTAAAGAAACACAAGACCTAAACAACACTTTAGACCAATTGAACTTGACAGATATCTACAGAACATTCCATCCAACAAACTCAGAATATTCATTCTTCTCATCAGCACATGGAATATTCTCCAGGATAGACCACATGTTAGGTCACAAATCAAGTCTCAACAAACCCAAAAAAATTGGAGTTATTCCATGTATTTTTTCCGATCACAATGGATTAAAATTATATATCAATAATAAATGAAATTCTGAAAACTATATAAAGACATAGAAATTAAACAACATTCTACTGAATGACATATGGGGTTCAAGAAGAAATTAAAGAGGAAATCAAAAAATTTCTTGAAACTAATGAAAATAATGACACATCATACCAAAACCTGTGGGATACTGCAAAAGCAGTATCAAGAGGGAAATTTATTGCATTAAATGCTTACTTCAGAAGAATGG
>NW_007733581.1:19045-31968 GCF_000696425.1 Galeopterus variegatus | reverse complement strand
CAAACCTAAAGTTAGTAGATGGAAAGAAATAATTAAGATCAGGGCAGAACCAAATGAAATAGAAACCCAAAAAACAATACAAAAGATCAAAACAAAAGTTTTTTGAAAAGCTAAATAAAATCAACAAACCTTTAGCAAGATTAACTAAAACAGAGAAGACCCAAATAACAAAAATTAGAAATGAAAAACGTAATATTACAACTGACACCTCAGAAATACATCATTAGAGAGTACTATAAACAACCATATGCAAGCAAATTTGAAAATCTGGAGAAAATGGATAAATTTCTAGATGCATATAAACTACCAAAACTGAGCCAAGAAGATATAGAAAATCTGAACAGACCAATAACAATAAAAGAGATCGAAGCTGTCATCAGAAGGCTCCCAACAAAGAAAAGCCCAGGACCAAACGGGTTCACTGCAGAGTTCTACCAAATCTTCAAACAGGAACTGATACCAATTCTCTGCAAACTGTTCAAAAAGATTGGAACAGAGGCCATTCTCCCAAACTCATTCTATGAGGCAAACATCACACTGATACCAAAACCAGACAAACATGCATCAAAAACAGAAAACTACAGGCCAATATCCTTGATGAATATAGATGCAAAAATCTTCAGTAAAATACTAGCTAACAGAATACAGCAACACATATACAAAATTATACACCATGATCAAAGTGATGCAGGGTGATCCAGGGACGCAGGGTTGGTTCAACATACACAAATCAATAAATGTGATACATCACATCAATAAAAGCAAAGACAAAAACCATATGAATATCTATATAGATGCTGAAAAAGCATTTGACAAAATCCAACATTCTTTCATGATAATGACTCTCTACAAGTTAGATAAACAGAAAGTATCTCAACATAATTAAAGCCATATATGATAAGCCCACTGCCAAAATCATCCTGAATGGGCAAAAGCTTTCAGCATTTCAGCTTTTCCCTTAAAAACAAGAACTAGACAAGGATGGTCTCTCTCACCACTCCTATTCAACCTAGTGTTGGAAGTACTAGCCAGAACAATCAGAGAAGAGAAGGAAATAAAGGTCATCCAGATTGGAAAGGATGAAGCCAAGCTGTCCCTTTTTGTGGATGATATGATCCTATATTTTGAACAGCCTAAAGCCTCTATAAAATGATTCCTAGAGTTGATAAATTATTTCAGGAAAGTTGCAGGATACAAAATCAACCCACAAAAATCAGTAGTATTTCTATACTACAACAGTGAGCAGACCGAAAAAGAAATCGAGAAAGCTGGCCCATTTACTATAGCCACCAAAAAAAAAATACTAAGGAATAAAGCTGACTAAGGATGTGAAATATCTCTACGAAGAGAACTACAAACAACTGTTGAGAGAAATTAAAGAGGACACAAGAAAATGGAAATATACCCCATGCTCTTGGATTGGAAGAATTAACATCGTGAAAATGTCCATATTACCCAAAGTTATCTACAGATTCAATGCAATCCCCATCAAAATTATAATGACATTTTTCTCTGAGATGGAAAAAGCTATCCAGACATTTATATGGAATAACAAAAGACCACACATAGCCAAAGCAATCCTGAGCAAAAAAAAATAAAGCTGGAGGCATAACACTACCTGACTTTAAACTATATTGAAAACCTATAATAACAAAAACAGCATGGTACTGCCATAAAAATAGACACACAGATCAGTGGAATAGAATAGAGAAACCAGAAATCAATCCATATGCCTACAGCCATCTCATCTTTGACAAAGGCAGCAAATCTACATACTGGGAAAGAGACTGCCTTTTCAACAAGTCATGCTGGGAAAACTGGATACTCATATTTAGGAGAATGAAACTAGACCTGTACCTTTCACCATATAGCAAAATCAACTCAAGATGTATTAAAGAATAGAGTATACATCCTGAAACAATAAAACCCCTTAAAGAAAACAAAGGGGAAACACTCCAGGAAGTAGGAGTGGGTACAGACTTCATGAATATGACCCCAAAAGCAAAGGCAACGAAAGGTAAAAAAACAAATGGGATTATATCAAACTAAAAAGTTTCTGCACAGCAAAAGAAAAAATCAACAGAGTTAAAAGACAACCAACAGAGTGAGAGAAAATATTTGCAAATTATACATCTGACAAAGGATTAATATCCAGAATATACAAGGAACCCAAACAACTTTACAGCAAAAAGACATATAACCCAATTAAAAAATGGGCAAAGGAGCTGAATAGGTATTTCTCAAAGGAAGATATCCAAATGGCCAACAGACACATGAAAAAATGCTTAACATCACTCAGCATCTGGGAAATGCAAATCAAGACCACTTTGAGATACCATCTCACTCCAGTTAGGATAGTTAACTTCTACAAGACTGATAATGATAAATGCTGGAGAGGTTGCAGAGAAAAAGGAACTCTCATGCAGTGTTGGTGGGACTGCAAAATGGTGCAGCCTTTATGGAAAATCTTATGGAGGTTCTTCAAACAATTACAGATAGATCTACCATATGACCCAGCGATTCCACTGTTGGGAATATACCCAGAAGAATGGAATCATCATGCCAAAGGGATACCTGTTCTCCCATGTTTATTGCAGCAATATTTACAATAGCCAAGAGTTGGAACCAGCCCAGATGTCCATCATCTGATGAGTGGATAAGGAAACTGTGGTATATCTACACAATGGAATTCTACTCTGCTATAAAAAAGAATGAAATACTACCATTTACAAGAACATGGATGGTCTTAGAGAAAATTTTATTATGTGAAACAAGTCAGGCACAGAGAGAGAAATACCACATTTCTCAGTTATTTGTGGTAGCTAAAAATAAATTAATTAATTAACATACAAACAAATGAGTGGGGGAAGAAGACAGAATAACCACAAATATTCTTTGAACTATTTAAGTCAAGTGAACAGATATGATGGTTGGGGGGAGGAAAGGGTAAAGGGGCAGGAAAATCAACTACAATGTATATTGAGAAGTAAAATTTTTTAAAAAAAGAAATATATGTATTTTTTTTAAAAAAAAGACTGTTAGCAAACAAATTTATCAGAACAGGCTTAAACACAGAAAAGCTCAGGACCACAGACATCTCAGTGCCCTTTATTCCTCAAGTTCACAAACATCTGGCACTAAAAGAGAAAGGAAAAAACCAACATTTTTGAGTGTTTAATGTGTGCCTTCCCTTGTGTAAAGATTTTTATACATTATCTCATTTAATCCTCCCCTAATTTTACAGGAAATTTGAGATTTAAATAACTAAGTTAATAACAGACAGCTATTAAATTTAACCCAGATCTGATTTCAAAGGCTCCTACTCTTTCCACTATATCATACTAAATTCATTCAAATGGAGTTCTTTTTTCTCAGCCTGAGGAAAATATAAATTATCTTTTCCCACAAACTTGTTCCTAAAAACACAATCCTAGGACTTTAGAGGGAGAAGGGCCTTAGAGCTTAATTAGCCACCCAATACTCTGTGCCATGTTAAAGGTGATGCAACTGAGGCCCTCTTGGAGAAGGAACATGTCTAAACTAAAAATACACTTTAGATATGAAAACATACTTCAGATCTCCCTAGCACACTTTAATTTCTCACAATGTCTTAACCACAGCAGTTGCCAAAATAAATGGCCATATCCACTGAGCATACTGAAATCATACATTCTATTTCTCAAACTTCCAGATTTTTAGATGCAAGAAAGATGCATTTTTATAGATATAGCTAATCTCTTATGTAGAAGGTAAACAATCAGTCTACTTCTTGCTGTGAAAAAGCTTGAGTTCTACCAATTGAGCTGCCAGAGGCTATGCTCATGCCACATTAGGCAGAAGACAAGCATGGCTGCAATATTCCAAGTTAGCAACGGTGATGCTTAAGAGATAATGAAATCAGCAGCTGTGGGGTGGCCTTTGGAGAATTAGATTTCAAGAGCAACAAAGAGAAACAATAATGCCCATAAGAGATTTTCTCTGCTAAACAAAACATGAGTTTTGTGATGAAATATTTTTCAATTTTGAAAAAGCAAGTTTAACTGAATTCATTGTGATAATTAGACAAAAAGAAATTTATTTTCAGGCAAAGCATCATGACATCACAAATTTACAACGTATAATTTTTCTCATATAGTTTGTCTAGGAATCTTCCGTGCTTCATAAATAGCTCCTCTCATCTTTGTAAAAAAAAAAACTTGTATTTTGTTTAACATCTAGTAGAATTTAACATTCTAGCCTGAATGAGATCCTTTGGGACCTTGACGTGGATGGACTGAATCATAGGGAGATTGTAAATAGACTTCCTCAACAGCCTGTAATCTCTACCCTAGGATGAAGATGAAAAGACCTTTCTCTGAAATAATCACATGATTATCCACCTGGTGGCCTGACTTGAGTTACAAGCAAAACCCTTCTGTGTTCATACCCAACATGAAGCAAGCCAGACTATGCCCTTGGTCCAGGATGGTTCAGACCTTGGTCCAGGGTGGGTCAGACTATAAAAGAAAGTTAGAAGCAGCAGAAAACTGAAAATGGAACAGGTAATATCTAAATATCGGAGGCACTGAATTTTATTAGGAATAAAAGAATGTATGAACCCCTTCCTAATTGTCTGTATCTCTTCAGTATTCATTGTGATGACAAGAATCAAAATAGAGTGTGGCCAAATTAACACATCCTAAAATTATCCCACAGTCTGATATCTTTTAGGTTAGGAAAAACGTTACACTGTGATTGTAAGAATTATTAATATGACTAACAATTGTGCATACCCTCAAAAAATAAATGGAGTGGAGATACAGAACTGAATATCTTAAAAGAAAAATGGATCCATAACATCACTTGCTTCTTGAGCCTTCATGTATTTAAGAGAATATAACTTTAAAACAGACTTACAGCCAAATCCCAACTCTCTCCACTAGTATGAGAATGACTTCCAACTTGCTTTCAAAATCCTACCTCATAGGATTTTGTGAGAATTAAACAAGATAATGTATAGAAAGCATTAGGCAGAGTATATAGCCACTTTTGCTGTTATTATTTCAATCTTGACAGGATCTACTCATTTTAAGATAAGAAGAAACGGGGTGGGAGGTGTGAGATAATTTGATCTTTAATTAAATAGGATTGTTATGTGAGAAAAAAGTTTTCTCCATAATTAATTTGGAAAGGAATACTTATTTATTTATTGCAGTTAATGTACTTGAAAACATCTTATATATATATAAACACATATAATCATTTATACATGTAAAAATAGACATACAAACACAAATACGTAAAACTAAAAGTCATTGTACCACAAGAAACTGCAGAGGTATCTTGTTTCTTCTCTCCCTCAGTTTGCACTCATATAAAACTAAGGTCCATGACCTGAAGAAAAAATTGTAATTTTCAATCTCTTTCCTACTAATCCTAGCCAATGTTTATATTACCCATTTATAAGCTAACCTCCAATACATCCAAAAATCCCATAGTTGTATAAAGTACATCTCAAATGCTAAATATTTCTGTCAGTGCTGATCTGATGATGCTAATGATTAACTGAAAATATAGCTAGCCGATTTCCAAAAATAAGATGTGTGTGCATGTACTGCATATGCTAGTAGACATGTGCAAAGAAATAAAAGGCTACTTTATGCCCTCCAAGCTGGTAAAGACTAGCTTTTAATTTCCTCTTCAGCAGCACATGAAAGCTTGGGACACACACGATGGCAAAGGGAACCTGCAATGAACTATTTCAATGTGTAAGAATTCTTTGCTTAGAATTTATATGAACATTTTCTTACGAAGTTAGCAAAAAGATTACCTTTAAATATAAGACTTAGGACATTATACATTTTTTTCTACTTAAGCCTATAGCTACAAAGTTTCTAATCCCTTTGCATGTGATCAACTATAAAGAGTATTTCTGTCCCATGTTAAAGCTTTTTAAAGCTGTAGCAAAACAATCGCTAATGATATGACAAAACTTCTGTGCTGAATAAACAAGCACTTGACCAGATACACAGGAGGCTTCGGTTCATTTGACCTGAGTGCATAGTTGGTATGAGACACCATAATAGATGCTAAAAGGAATAGAAGCAATATCTTCAGTTCTCAAGTTCTTTTTTATCTAAGTTTTTAAAAGCCTCTCCTATCCAAGAATGTAAAATCTGAAAGAGATATTAATTCTACCAATCATCATTCTAAAGAGAATACAGCTCTATTTGTAGAAAAACGACTGCAGGTTTTCCCACAGTTATTCATTTATACTTCATTAAATCAATTAACATGAACTGACAGTAGGTACCAGGCATTGTGCTTTCATATGTGCAAGTGTACTTCAAAAAGTTCATGGCAAGACTCATATTATTTTTCAATTCTATTACTGCATGAATCTTTTGAAGTACCCTTCTATTATTTTCTTTAAATCCCACAAAATGCCCTTAGTTGGGAATCACACTGCAGTGGCTTCAATGGCCTCCCAAAATTATTGAAGATTAATCCCCACTGTAATTGTTGAGCATGGGAAATCATGACAGTAATTGAAAGGTGGGGCCTTGAAGAGATGATTAGATTGTGAGGACCCTGCCATAGCTAACTATTTAATGGTGGTCCTGGGCGTAGTTCTAAGGGCTTTAAAAGGAGAGCACAACAGGAGCTATCTCTCTCTCTCTCTGTTCTGCCATTCTGCCAGGTGAGACTCCTGCATCACTGACATCACCAACAAGACCTTCACCAAATATGTTCTCTGGACTTGAGACTTCCCAGCCTCTAAAACTGTAAGCAATAAACTTTGTTTTCTTATAAGTTACCCAGTTCCAGGTATTTTATTATATGCAACAGAAATGGACTAATACAATTACCCTCATTTAAAAACTGATTACATTTATTAAGTAAAAGAAACCATTCTGAAAAGCCTACATACTGTATGATTCCAACTATATGACATTCTGTAAAAGGAAAAACTATGGAAACAGTAAAAATGTCGGCAGTTGCCAGGGTTTGGGATGACTAGGCAGAGCGCAGAGGATATTTAGGGCAGTGAAAATACTTTGTATGATACTATAATGATGGATACGTGTCTTTATACATTGGACCAAACCCACAGAATGTACAAAACCAAAAGTGAATGCTAATGTAAATTACAGACTTCGGGTGATAATGATGTGTCAGTGTAGATTCATCAACTGCAACAAATATACCACTCTTGTGGGAGATTTTGATAATGGGAGAAGCTATGCACGGAGGGGCAGGGGATATATGGGAAATCTCTTCCTCAACTTTGCTGTAAACCTAAAACTGCTCTTAAAAAATAAAATCTTTAATTTTAAAAAAACTCATGCTAAGGATTAGAGAAATTAAGTAGCTCATCAAATATCATTTAACTAGTAAGTAGTGAAGTTAGGATAAAGAAAACTTTGTTTAAAAAGTGATTCAAACAGGAAAATAATAGATATTCAGTAATCAGACCATTCAATAATCAGACTATTAACATATTATTTTGCAATATCAAAATATCAGTACTGCATGAATGACTTTTAATGCTTATACTCTTTTCATATTATTACTGATTGTTGAAACTCATCATTGACAATTGCTACATATACATATATATATACTGAACAGTATCCAAGAGACAGCAGGGTATAGTGGTTAAATGCACAGTAGAAGAAGATGGTCTAGGTTCAAATCCCAAGTATGCCACTACCAGCTGTTTGACCTTGGACAAGTTACCTAACAGCACTGTGCCTTGGTCTCTCCACTTGTAAAGTAGTGATAATAATATTACCTACTTCTCTATATCTTATGGGTATTATGAGGAATAAATAAGTTGATATGTATAATTTTTAAATGTATGGCATACAGTAAGAGTTAAATAAGTGCTTGTTATACACACACATACACACACCTGTATATACATACACATATATACATATATATGTGAATAGACATATACATACTCACATTCACTTATACTTCATTACATCAATTAACATGAACTGACAGCTGGAAAAAGAAGGAACATCAGAAGCAAATGTCCTGAGGCAAGAATGTGTTCAGCATGTTCAGTAAAGGCAAGGACATTGGTACTATTTAAACAGAAAGAAAAATGGGGACAGAGGTAGGTAACAGTTGGGGAGGTAAGGGGATTACGTAGGGCCCTAAGAATCAGTATAGTAACTTTAGGATTATTAGGGGTCTATGTAATCTCCCATGCTCATCACAGCTCTATTTACAATAACCAAAATATGGAACAAACGTATGTGTCCATCAATGGAGAACTGGATAAAGAATATGTGGTATACGCATGTCCTCACTCATAAGTGGGAGCTAAGAGAGAAAGAAGGAAGGAAAGAAAGTCCACAGTGGTGCATTGGACTTGCAGAGGGAGAACTTACCGAAGGATACACAGTGGAATGGAGGAAAAGGGTATGGGGAGGGAGGTCAGGGATTAATTGGGTGGGGGACACAGGGTATAACTGCAATTTGTGGTAATGGGCATGCTGCCAGTATTGATCTGGCCTTCACATCTTGGGAACAGGTAGTGATGGTCAGCTTTGTATCCCATGAATATTCATAATCAATAAAAAAAAAGAAAAATGTGGTATATATACACAATGAAATACTACTCGGCCATAAAAAAGAAAGAAATTCTGCCATTTGCAGCAACATGAATGAGTCTGGAGAAAATTATGTTAAGTGAAATAAGCCAGGTAAAGAAACAGAAATACTGCATGTTCTCACTCATAACTGGCTGCTAGGAGGGAAGGGAGGGTGGGAGGAAAGGAGGGAAGAAGGAAGAAATGATGGAAAGAAAGAAAAGACCACAACAATACATTGAACTTTCAGAAGGAGAGAACAAACCTAAGGATACTAGAGATGGGGGGAGGAAGGGAGGGAGTTTGAGAAATGATAGGTTGGGCAAAGGGCATAAAGAAATATCACGATTTATAGCATGACTATGCTAATAATAAATAAAAATTTTAAAGAACTTTAGGTTTAATCTAAGTCAAATGGGAAGCCATCAGATGGTTTTGAGCTGACAAATTTTTAAAGAATCACTCAGTACTATATGAAAAACTGACTGTAGCAGTACAAAAGTGAGAGCAAGGAGAACATGTAGCCATCAAGATTGCGGTTTTGAGCTGACAAATTTTTAAAGAATCACTCAGTACTATCTGAAAAACTGACTGTAGCAGTACAAAAGTGAGAGCAAGGAGAACATGTAGCCATCAAGATTGGCTAATGAACCTGATATGGACTGTGAAAGAAAGAGAGTTAAGAATAACTCCAAGGTTTCTTGCCCTGAGCAGCATGAAGAATAGTGCTTATACTTACTGAAAAACAGGTTTGAAAGGACAGAAAATCAAGACTTTATTTCTGAGCACATAAGTTTGGTATGCCTATTAGATATCCAAGTGGAGATATTGAGCAGGGAGTTCTTTATACGATATGAAATTCAGTAGAGAAGTTTAGGCTTAAGGTATAAATGGGGGAGTCATCAGCATTCAGATGATACTTAAATCACATAAACTGAATAAGATGACATAAAAAATCAGCAGATAGGAACATTTTTTTAAGGACTAAATACTGAGTACTTCAAATGTTCAAAGAGCAGGAAGATGAGATGGAATCAAGTAAAAAGAAACCAAGAAAATACCAATGAAGTAAGAGGAGAGCCAAAAAGAGTAGTGTTCCAGAAGCCAAGTGATGAAAGTGCTTCAAAGTGATATAGGGCATAACTGCCAAAGGTTGCCATGGTCAAATAAGATGAAGAGTGAGAAAAACTGAGTATTGCACTTGGTAAAATGGAGGTCACTCATGACCTTGACATGAACTTCAGTGGAGTGGGGAGTGGTGAAAGCCTGACTGGAGCATGTTCAAGAGGGAATATTTTGAGGAGTTTTTGCTGTAAAGGAAAACAGACAAATGGGGCAAAAGCTGGAAGACAGTGTGGTATGAACAGGTGCCAGACAGTATAATCCAACATCATAAGCTTCAAAGCTAAATTTTTGTGGGAAGGAGTTTAGAACAATTATCTGGAAGTAGAATTAGATGAATGAAGGATGAGGAAAATAAAACCAAATTTTTGAATGTCGGGGAAACTGTTTCCAAGGGTTCAATTATAGTAAAGTGGCGGAAGGAAGGTCCACAGATGAAACTGAGATTACAGATTTTGCTGATGCTGGACCATGAGTTCCAAAGGACACAGTCTAAAGTCTGTGGAGTTAATGAGAGGTAAAGGGAATCTGGGGGTGGGGTTGTATGGAGCCATAAAGACATGAAAGTGTGAGTTATGAAGAGTAACCTGGACTCAAGGGTCTTTTGTGACTGAAGTAAATGGAAAAGTAAGGAATAAATTCTTTCTCTGATTGTTGAGAGGAAGAAATGGTGAAAATCTGACAAGAAATGCACTGAGCTCTGGGACCCTCTCTTTATTCCTACAGATGGTGGAATGAAAGCCAGGCAACTATGAAATCTCAGATTAGTCATTACTGTAAGACAGTTCTATGGATACAGATATCCACATAAAATATAAATGTTCATTAAATGGTTCAGTGAAAACTGCTCTGGACTTAGAATCAACAAATTTGAATTGAATTCTAGTACTGCCATTTACTATTATCTGACCTTATGCAAATCACTTCACTTAAGCCTCAGATTTTAATTCTGCTAAATAAGAATAATATCTACCTCAAAGAGATACTACTGAAATGAATACAGTTAAGTATGTTGAAGGGCTTTGAAAACTTCTGTAATAATATATATATTTATTTTTGAGACATCAATGCTTAACTTAAACCTAGAAGGGAACCAGGGTGACATGAAATGGGGGTAGATACTCAGTTCATCCCCAACAGGTTCACAATATAATGTTTAAGCCAAATAAGAAATTCCTGATATGACTAACTCTAATACATACTTTGACAGTGAAGATTAATTAAACAATTCTGTAAAGAGAAACAAATACTATATATATGTAAATTCCTTAAATACAGCCATGTTTTATGTTTTGTGGAAGGATATTATAGTCACAAAATAAAATCTTTAAAACATATGATGCATTTACTAAAATACTATTTTACTTTCTATGTGAAATAAGTAGTACATGAAAAAGCATATTAAAGCTACTGCTAAGATGCCTAGTATATAGCAGATAGTTATTATTCATTCAGCAACTATTTATGCCAGACACTATTCTATGTGCTGGGTTTAGAGAGATGAACAAAATAAACAAGACACCTACTCTCATGGAGTCCATATCTAGTAGTGGTAGAAAAATAGTAAATAGGAGATAGATAAGAGAGAGAGACACAGAAAGAGAGAACAGATAGAACAGATAGGACAGACATGACAAAGAAACAAATATTCAGACTGATAAAGAATTATAAAATAGTGATGAGTGGTGTAAGAAACTTAAGGCTACCTGGGTAGCCTAAGAAGGCTCCTCTGAGGAAGCAATAATAAAAAATAATAATAACAGCATATAATATTTTATAGCACTTACAACTACCAAGCATTATTCAAAGAGCTTTACTATAGTAAGCAAAACAGCATGGTTGTGGCATAAACACACACACATGGACCAATGGAAGAGAATTGAGAACTCCGAAAATAATCCACGTATTTACAGCCAACTGATCTTTGATAAAGGCACCAAGAACATACACTGGGGAAAGGACAGCCTCCTCAATAAATGGTGCTGGAAAAACTGCATATCCATATGCATAAGAATGAAACTAGATGTCTATATCTCAGCATATAACAAAATCAACTCAGAATGGATTAAAGACTTAAATATAAGACCTGAAACTAAAACTCCTAGAAGAAAAGAGAGGGTAAACACTTCAGGATGTAGGACTGGGCAGAGACTTTATGAATAAGACCTTAAAAGCACAGGCAACAAAAGAAAAAATAAACAAATGGGACTACATCAAACTAAAAAGCTTCTGAACATCAAAGGAAACAATCAACAGAACAATAGACAACCTACAGAATGGGAGAAAATATTTGCAAACTACACATCCGACAAGAATATACAGAATATCCAGCATGTACAAGGAACTCAACTTAATAATAATAAAATAATCTGATTTGAAAATGCGCAAAGGAGCTGAATAGACATTTCTCAACAGAAGACATACAAGTGGCCAACAGCTACATGAAAAAATCCTAACATCACTAATCATCAGAGAAACGCAAATCAAAACTACATTGAGATATACAAAGGAGCTGAATAGACATTTCTCAACAGAAGACATACAAGTGGCCAACAGCTATATGAAAAAATCCTAACATCACTAATCATCAGAGAAACGCAAATCAAAACTACATTGAGATATCATCACACCCCAGTTAGACCAGCTATTATCAAAAAGACAGAATAACAAATGCTAGCAAGGACGCAGATAAAGAGGAACGCTTATACACTTTGGGTGGGATTGTAAATTAGTACAGCCATTATGAAAAACAGTATGGAGTTTTCTCAAACAAGTACAGATAGAACTACCATACAATACAGCAATCCCAGTATTGGGTATATACCCAAAGGAATGGAAATCATCATGTCAAAAGGATACCTGCACTCCCATGTTTATTGCAGCTCTATTCACAATAGCCAAGATATGGAACCAACCAAATGTCTATCAGTAAGTTACTGGATAAAGAAAATATGCTATATATATGCAATGGAATACGACTTAGCCATAAAAAAGTATGAAATTCTGCCATTCATAGCAACATGGATGAGCTTGGAGAAAAATACATTAAGTAAAATAAGCAAAGCTCAGAAAGAGAAATACTACATGCTTTCACTCATAAGTAAGAGCTAAAAGAAAAAGAAAGGAAGAGAGGAAGGAAGGAAAGAAAAGAAAAGAAAGAAGGAAGGAAGGAAGGAAGGAAGGAAGGAAGGAAGGAAGGAAGGAAGGAAGGAAGGA
>NW_007733581.1:15210-18534 GCF_000696425.1 Galeopterus variegatus | reverse complement strand
AGGAAGGAAAGAAAGAAAGAAAGAAAGAAAGAAAGAAAGAAAGAAAGAAAGAAAGAAAGAAAGAAAGAAAGAAAGAAAGAAAGAAAGAAAGAAGAGGTTGGTTAATGGACACATAACAGCTAGATAGGAAAAATAAGTTCCATGGGTGTCCAGTCAAGCTAGGCATCTATTATTAACAATAATTTACTGCATGTTATCAAATGGCTAGAAAAGAGATCAAAAGACCTTATCACAAAATGATTAAGTTTTATAATGATGAATATGCTAATTACCCTGATTTGATCATCCCACATTGTATACATGTATTGATATTCAACTCCATACCCCACAAATATGTATAATCAATGTTTCAATAAAAAAATTTTTTAAGTGCTTTATATATGTTAACTCATTTAATCTTCACAACAAGCATATGAGGTGGATAGTATTATTATTGCCATTTTATTAGAACCTATAGTACAGAGAGATTAAGCACTTTGTTCTAATCTCACAGGAGATAAGTGGAAGAGCTGGGATTTGAACCTGTATGAAGTATCTATATCCTAGACCATTACGCTATGCTAAAAGTTTGCTGAGTAAAAATAACAGAAAACAGGCTAATGAGGACTATTCAGTTTAAATGAAAATGGACTTGAATACCCTCATACCCCTAAGAGCAATGTAATTTGAGAACAAATGAAAATTCATATCCAAAGTTATAAGTTTTAACCATCAACAAAGATTAAATTATAAGCAGGATATTCTGTTTACTAAGGAATTAAAAAACTTTCATCAAGTTAAGGAAGGAAAAAAACACAGAAAAGAATGGGTGGGTGTTAACTATAACAAATAGAAATAAGAAATATGATTCATTCAGTTCACAAATATTTATTTAGTATTTACCATATGGAAGGAATAGTGCTGAGGAATAGTGCTGATCACTATATAGGTGTATGATTAATATCTAAGTTTTATAGTGCTTGCTAATATATGTCAGGCTCCATTCTAATAGTTTAACCAAGGTAATAGATTATCTCATTTAATCCTAGTAACTCCTCCCACAATGAGGCAGTTGCAATTATTATTTGAATTTTAATAGAAGAAAATATACAAACAGAATAGTTTTCTCAAGATGGTAGGGCTGGACTTCTTCCACCCAAGATGGAGACAGTGTTCAAATTTAAACTCCCATCACAACTAACAAAAACAAAATTTATAAAAGAATGGTTCTCAAAGATTGGATACCAGACAAAGAAAAATAGTAATCTCTGGGAAACAAACAAGGTGAAACTTACAATTACTCCAGCTCACTGCACTGGGTCCAAAGGCAGTGGAATGGTGGTGGGGGGGGGGGGTAGTCCAGGTGTAACTTGGAAGTCTCCCCGAGGTTAAGAGACTGACTGAACTGGGTATCCAGGAAGGCCAATGCAGCTAGAGTTTGCAGTGCTATGCCAAAGAAAAGAAAGTTGCGAAAAGAGCTCCTGGCATCTGCAAAGTACACCACACAAGTACTAGCACATATATACAAAAAAACTACCCAACGCTTGGGCGAGACATACCTGAATACTGACTGCATCCCTCAAGCAGAATGAAAAACCTCATAACTAACAGGACATCAGGTATGCAGAAAGGCTAAAATAGATGATAAAATTTAGTAGACAGAAGCATCAAAACCGTTATTTTAACTGTATTCTATATGTTCAAGATGTTAGAATATTGCACATGTTTAGTAGACACTTGGAAGATGTACAAAAGTTCAAATTTACACTTCTAGAGATGAAAATATACAAATAATGAGACAAAAATTATACTGGATTGAATGAAGATTCAGATTAGACACTGCAGAAGAAAATACTCGTGGATTTGAAGATATATCAATAGAAATTATCCAAAATGAAATACAAAAATAATAAACAAATACTGGAAAAAGAACAGAGTTATCAGTGAGCTATAGGATAACTCAAGCAACCTAATGCATGCGTTATTAGATTCCCATATAGAAAGAAGAGATTGGTAGAGGAGAGAGACAGAGAAAAAATTTGAAGAAATCATGGCCAAAATTTTTCTAAATTGATAAAACTAATAAATCCACATATACAAAAAAAAATCAGCAAACTCCAAACTCAAAAAACCTGAAGAAAATTACAGTAAAGGGTATATAATCAAGTAGCTTAAAACCAGTGATTAAGAGAAAATCCTAAAGCAGCCAGAACAAAAGGACACAATTCAAAGAGAAACAAATATAAGAACAACATATCTATTGTCAGTAATAGTGCAATCCAAAAGAAAATGAAACATTTTTAAAGTACTGAGAGAAAAAAAATGACAACCAGAATTCTTTACCCAGTGAAAATATGTCACAAGCTAAATAAATGAACTTTATAGTATTTAAATGACATGTCATTCAACTGTTAAAAAAATAAAATTAATGTAAAATAAAGACTTTTCCTGACTTACAAAAGCTGAAAGAAGTGATCACTACCAGACCTTCACAATCAAAACTGTTAAATATTCAAGCAGGAAGAAAATTATACAAGATAGATACGGGGATCTACATAAAGAAATGGAAAGCATTTAAAAAGATAACTACATAAATAAATATAAAGACTTTTTTCATATTACTTAAAGCTATTTAAAAATAATAACAATATATTGTGGGGGCTATAATACTACAAAAGTAAAATGTTGGTTATGTCGCCAAGATGGTAAACAAGATGACTCTTGGCATTGCTAACCCTACCCCTGCCCAAGAAATTAACGTGAAACAAATAAAGCACAGAACTACTAGAACTTGGAGGAAAAGGAGGAAAGATCCACTGAGTTTGTGAAGGTGTGTAAAGCCATGGTGGGCAGGAGGAATGATCACTTCAATCAGTCCTCCCAGCACCAGCCTCTCCCTGGGCACGTGTGGCACGAGCAGCTCCCAGTAGACTACAAAACCTTTTTGCGTAAAGCTACTTGGAGCCTGCAGGGGAGAGAAGTGCCACGATCAATGGCAAAATAGATCATTTCAGAACACCTCATTCCATTTCCCAAACCAGCATAGCTACTCTGAATTTCTCCTGCGCCCAAGTAGGAGAAAGGAGGCTGGAGTAAAAAAAGACTTCAGAACATTCCATTCCCCACCTTCAGGGCCAGCATCACACCATACACAGTGGAATGTCACTGGACCTGATGTCTCAGAGGTGAGAGGAGAGAGTAAGAGGTGGATGTCCGACTTACCCAATGCTCTGTAAGTCTTCATGGTAAACTCATATGGGGCCTGCCCCATGGAAAACATTTGGGGTGGGGTGTGGGGGGTGATAATCCACCAGATATGCACTGAGGTGCAAGATTAGCAGCTGC
>NW_007733581.1:3932-14210 GCF_000696425.1 Galeopterus variegatus | reverse complement strand
GAACATTCCATTCCCCACCTTCAGGGCCAGCATCACACCATACACAGTGGAATGTCACTGGACCTGATGTCTCAGAGGTGAGAGGAGAGAGTAAGAGGTGGATGTCCGACTTACCCAATGCTCTGTAAGTCTTCATGGTAAACTCATATGGGGCCTGCCCCATGGAAAACATTTGGGGTGGGGTGTGGGGGGTGATAATCCACCAGATATGCACTGAGGTGCAAGATTAGCAGCTGCTCTTCATCTCAATCAGCCCAGGTGCCAAACAGTGGAGATTGATCAGCACAACAGAACTTACAGAAGGCACAATTTGAGGGAATGACTAAGTCCCTGGCCAGATGTTCCACACAGCCCATTTGATCTGTGGAGCCTCCCCATGACACAGAGTGACTAAAAGGCCAACAAGTAAGGTCTGATACACACAAAAGGTCTTCCCCATATTGAGAAAAAATAGCAAGGCAGTCATTTAGCTCAGACACAGTGTTCAAGTTCTGGTCCCTGAAGTAAGTCTCCCCAATCTGGAAAATAAAGGCAAGACAGTGAATTAGACTCAGTGTGGAACTTAACTGGTAGTGGTTGCTATTAGTTCACCACAGAGTAGGAAAAAAAAAAAAAAAAACTGCAGACCAGAGAAAAGGTTCTGATAGTTTTAACACCACTAAAGAACACTTCCAAAACCTGAAAGAGGTAACCATCTCTTTAAATGCATGGGTATCAAAATAAAGACACAAAGATTGAGAAAGAATGGAGAAATATGTCACCACCAGAAAAAAACCAACAGAACACCAACAATGTACTTAGAAAAACAGCAGATTTTTGAAAAATTGTCTGACAGAGAATTACAGTAATCCAGTTAAAGATACTCAGGGAGTCACAAGAAAACAGAGACAGAAAATTAAACAATATTTGGAAAACAATCCAGGCAGAACAAGAAACTTGACAAAGGAATAGAATCAATTAAAAAAAAAACAAATAGAAATTCTAGAAATAAGGAATATGTTATCTGTATTGTAAAACTTTATAGAAAGTACCAATAGCAGACTTGATTAAACAGAGAAGTGGCTGGTGAGATGCCCTTTCTGCAGGTCCACCTAGTGGCCTTGCCCACCAACCAAGAAGCAGTTCAGCAGTCTACTCTTGGCAGTCCCAAAACCAAACCACCAAGGGAAGCACTACCATGCACCTAGCCCAGGAAAGTGGTGAATGGATGGTCTACCAGCAGACCCACAACAAGCTAGCCAAACCAAAGCATGGCTAATATCCCCAGCTCGGAGAAATAGCAGAGCTCTAATGCTCCTGGTAAACACATCCCTGAGTCTTTGAGACATGGCATGCACACACATCAGAGAAACAGCCTGACTTATGAGCCACTGGTGGGTATGGCCCCAGTCAGAATCTACTCAGTGACTTCACCACTGGAAAACCAATCCCAGAATTCCCAACCTGCCAAACACCCACACCACCAGACTGAAAAGCAACCCATCAACCCCATCCCCAGTGAGCCAGCTCCCACGATGACTGACCCACAATGAGCACACACACACATACTCACCCATGAGAACTAATACAGCAAGCCCACCACTGATGAAACTATGATGCCATCACCACCTCAAACCTCCCAATCATAGGATGCTGAGGCACACACAGACATAGCAAAAGTGGATTGTAACTGAATAAACTTAAACTACACAGAGTCTACACTACTACACATATCCAAAACAAAGGCATTGTACTCTACCCAAATGACACCCAGGGACACAATTGCAGGTGAAAGTATTTCCCCAAGAAAGCCACTCTACAAAACTCAAAGATGTGACTGTTCCACCACATGCACAAATAACACAGGAAAACAATAAACATGAAAAAAGAAGCAAAGAAACATGACACCTCCAAAGAAGCACAATAATGCTGTAGTAACTGATCCCAAAGAACCAGAAATTTCCAACTTGCCAAAAAAGGAACTCAAAATATTCTAAGTGAAACAACCCAGTTACAGAAAGAGAAATATCACATCTTCTCACTTATAACTGGGAGCTGAATCCATAAATAAACAAATGAACAATAAAGAGAGAGAGAAAGAAAGAAACAACAATCACAGTAATACATTAAACTTTTAGAAAACTAAAGGTGGAAAAGGGGACGGTAAGAGGAGGGAGGGGGGCTAATGAGAAATTGGTCAATGGACACAAATGACTGCATATTGGAATGATGAATGAGCTAACTACGCTGATCTAACCACCATACATTCTACACAATTATTGAAAATCAATGTTGTACCCCACATGTATGTATAATAAATAAAAAATTAAAATTAACAACAATCTTAAGGAAAATCACTGAGAAGCAAGAGAACACAGAAATTCAATAAAATCAGAAAAACAATTAATGATCTGAATGACAAATTTAACAAAGAGATAGATATCTTTAGTTCATTTCTGTTGCTTATAACAAAATACCTGGAACTGGTGATATGTAGGAAAACAAAATTTATTGCTTACAGTTTCAGGGGCTGGGAAGTCCAAAGTCCAGGGAACCCATCTGGTAAGGTTCTTCTTTGTTGGTGGCTTTACAGCAATGCAGGGGTCTCACATGGCAGAAAATAGCAGAGCAGAGAGACAGAGACATTCATGTGCTCTCCTTGTAAAGCCCTCAGAACCACACCTCTGACCACCATTATTAATCCGTTCATTATGGCATGGTCCTACAATCTTATCACCTCTACAATGCCCCACCTTTCAATTGCTATAATAGGATTTCCCACACTCAGCAGTTACAGTGGAAATTAAGCTTCAGATATATGAACTTTTCGGGACAAAATTCAATCAATCCACAGCATCTTGGAATTTAAACAATTCATTGAATAAAATAAAATTTAAAAACACATAGAGTCTCAACAACAGACTAGATCATACAGAAAAAAAAATTCTGATCTTGAAGACACCTGTTTTGAAATAACCCAGGAAGAAAAAAAAAAAAACAACAAAAAAGAATAAGCCTACAAGATTTGTGAGATATCATTAAGTGAACAAATATTCAAATCACAGGCATTCCAGAAGGAGAAGAAAACAAAAATGCTACTGACAACATACTTAATGAAATAATAGCTGAAAACTTCCCTAGTATTGGCAAAGATATGAACATCCAAATTCAGGAAGCTCAAAGGTCCCCAATAGATTTAATGCAAAAAGGTCTTCTCTAAGACACATTGTAGGCAAACTGTCAAAATTTAAGAATAAAGAGTGAATTCTAAAAATAGAAAAATAAAAGCATTAAGTCACTTATAAGGAAATCCCCATTAGATTAACAGCAGACTTCTCAGCAGAAACCCTAAAGGCCAAGAGAGAATGGGATGATATATTCAAAGTACAGAAAGGAAAAAACTGCCAGCCAAAAAATGTTATGCACAGCAAAGATATCCTTCAAAATGAAGGAGAAATAAAGCTTTTCTCAGATGAGAAAAAACTAAGGGAATTCATCCCTACCACATTGGCCTAACAAGAAATTTTTAGGGAAGTCCTGGAAGTAGAAGAGAAAGAATAACAACCATCATGAAAACATCCAAAAATATAAAACTTACTGATAGAACAGATCCTCAAATTAGAAACAGAAAGGAATCAAACCTCATAAATACAATCAATGACCAAACTAAAAGAATGAACAATAATAAAGGTAGGAAGTAATGAAGGATACACAAATAAGATAATAAATAAATAATGAGAGTAAGACTTCACATATCAATAATAACCTTGAACATGCAAAGATTAAATGCCCCATAAATACAATCAATGACCAAACTAAAAGAATGAACAATAATAAAGGTAGAAAGTAATGAAGGATACACAAATAAGATAATAAATGAATAATGAGAGTAAGACTTCACATATCAATAATAACCTTGAACATGCAAAGATTAAATGCCCTAATTTAAAGATATAGACTGGATGAATGGATAAAAAGACAAGACCCATTCATATGCTGCCTACAAGAAAAAAACCTTACCTACAAAGACCCACATAGACTGAGAGTGAATGGATAGAAAAGGACATTACACGCAAATGGAAAACAAAAGTGAGAAGTTGCTATACTTATAGCAGATAAAACAGACTTTAAATAAAAATCTGTATTAAAAGATGAGAAAAGTCATTTATATAATGATAAAAAGATCAATACACTAAGAGAATGTAACAATTATAAATATATATACACCCATCACTGCAGCACCTAGATATATAAAGCAAATACTACCAGATCTAAAGAGAGAGACAGACACCAACACAATAATATTTGAGAAGTGTAACACTCCACACTCAGCATTGGACAGATTATTGAGACAGAAAATCAACAAAGAAATAACAGATTATTTGAAGAGTTCCATAGACCAGATTGACCTAACAGATATTTACAGAACATTTCATCCAACAGCTACAGAACACACATTCTTTTCAGCAGTACATGGGACATTCACCAGGACTTACTGTATGCAAGGCTACAAAACTAGTCTCAACAAGTTCAAAAAACTTGAAATCATTTCAATCATCACTTTTACCATAGTGGAACAAAACTAGAAAACAGTAACTAGAGAAACTTTCAAAACTACACAAGTACATGAAAATTAAACAATATACTCCCAGACAACCAATGGGTCAAAAAAGAGATTAAGAAGAAAATTTTATAAATTCTTGAAGGTAATGAAGACAGAAACACGACATGCCAAAACCTATGGGATACAGCCAAGGAAGTATTAAGAGGAAAGTTTATAAAAAATAAATGCCTACACATCAAAAAAATAGAACATTTCAAATAAACAACCTAACAGATGCACCACAGGAACTGGAAAAGTAAGAACAAACCAAACCCAAAATAAGTAGAAGAAAAGAAGTAATAAATATCAGAACATAAATAAATGAAATTGAAATGAATAAATACAATACAAAGGTCAATCAAATAAAAACACTGGTTCTTTGAAAAGCTAAACAAAATCAACAAACCATTAGCCAGACTAACCAAGAAAAAAGAGATCTAAGTGAATAAAATTAGAATACAAAAGGAGATATTACAACTGATACCAACAAAATAAAAACAATCATTAGAGACCATTATGAACAACTATACACCAATAAATTTATAAACCAACAGGAAATGAATAATTGCTTGGACACACATGAACTGTAAAGACTGCAACAAGAAGAAATATGAATCCTAAATAAACAAATAACAAGTAATAAGATTAAATAAGTAATAAAAAGTCTCCCAAAAGAGAAAAGCCCAGGACCAGATGGTTTTACTGCTGAATTCTACCAAACATTTAAAGAATTAATACAAATAAGTCTTAAACCATTTCGAAAAATTGAAGTGATGAAATTCTTCCAAACTAATACTACAAGGCCAGTATTACTATAATAAGAAAGAGCAGGAGTTGCTATACATGTATCAGATAAAATAGATTTCAACTCAAGGAGAGGAAAAAAAAGATAAAAAAGGTCATTATATAAAGATAAATGGATCAATTCAACTAGAGTATATAACAATTCTAAATATATAAACACTCAACACCAGAGTGCACCAATAGATAAAACAAATATTATACAACCCAGCAGGAGAGAGAGATTACAACACAATTATAGTTGGGCACTTTAATACCTCACTTTCAGTAATGGACAGATGATCCAAAAAGAAAATTAACCATGGAACATCATAGTTAATCTCTACTCTAAACCAACTGGACCTAACAGTCATTTATAGAACATTCCATCCCACTGCTACAGAATACACATTCTTCTCAGCAGCACATGGAACATTCTCTAGAACAGACCATAATTTAGGTAACAAAATAGTCTCAACAAATTCATTAAAATTTAAATAATATCAAGTATCCTGTCAGGCCACAACAAACTACAACTAGAAATCAATAACAGAAGTGACACTGGAAATAGTATAAATACATAGAAATTAAACAACATGCTCCTAAACAACAAATTGGTCAAAAAAGAAATTAAAAATGAAACTTGAAAATTCCTGGAGACAAATGAAAATGAACACACAACATGCTAGAACCTGTGGGATACAGTGAAGCCTTTCTAAAAGAGAAGTTTAGAACAATAAATGTCTACCTCAAAAAAAGTAGACAGATTTCAAATAAACAACCTAACATTAAACCTGAAGGAACTAGGAAAACAAGAACAAATCAAAGACAAAAGCAGTAGAATTAGGGCCGGCCCGGTGGCACACTGCTACAGTGCGCCGCTTGGGAGTGCGGTGGCGCTCCCGCCGAGGGTTCGGATCCCACATACAGACCGGTTCCTGCTCACTGGCTGAGTGAGGTGCGGGCGCGACACCGAGGGTTGCGATCCCGTTGCTGGTCCTGGTCCAGTACGGGCGTGACACTGAGGGTTGCGATCTGTTGCTGGACACGAAAAAAGACAAAAAAAAAAAAAAAAGAGAGGTGGAATAATTGTGTGCACCGGTTGGAGTAAAAGCCTCAGACTGTTCTCTCTAGATTTAGGAAACTTACAGATAGTGGCAGTTCAATGAGGTTGACTAAAATATGCTGAGAAATACTGTTTCTATGGTGCTAAGAGTTTTCTTGAAGTCTTCTAAAGGAAAGCACCAGACTCAGTTGGCCATTTTCATGCATGGAACCAGTGATGAGAAGGGAGGAGGAGAGAAGAAGGCTGAAGACATGGAGCAGCTTTTATGCAGGAATAAGGTTGGATGTAGGGGAAAGACGTACTTTGAGAGATTGCTTATGGTCAGCATCTGTCTAGAGAAATAACAAAAATCTGAGCAGAAATAAAAATTCAAGGTTTAAAGAAACGAAAACAAATCAATAGAAAAGAGTTGGGTTTTCAAAAAGATAAATAAAATCGATAAATCTTTAGCTAGACTAATAAAGAAAAAATAGAGAAAACAAATAAATTCGTAAATAAAAAAGGAGACATTAAAACTGATATTATAAAAATCCAAAGGATCATAACAAACTATTATGAACAACTGATTACACACTAAACAAACTAAAAAACCCAGAAGAACAAATAAATTCCTGGACACACACAACTTACCAAGGTTGAATCATGAAGAACTAGAAAGCCTGAGCAGACCAATAATGAGCAATAAAATTGACGCAGTAATAAAAAGTCACACAACAAAGAAAACCCCAGGACCAGATGGCCTCACTGCCACATTCTACCTACATTTAAAGAAGAACTAAACCCAATTCTTCTCAAACTCTTCTGAAAAACTGAAGAGGAAGGAATACTTCCAAACTCATCCTACAAAACCAGCATTACCTTCATGCCAAAACCACAAACCAAGAACAAAACACAATTAAAATAGGAAACTATAAACCAATATCCCTAATAAACATAGATGCAAAAATCCTAAACAAAAAACTAGCAAACCAAATCCAAAAACACATTAAAAACATCATTCACCTTGGTCAAGTAGGATTCATCCAAAGGATACAATGATGGTTCAACAAACATAAACCAATAAACTCAATGCCTCATATCAACAGATTGAAAGAAAAAACCCATATAATCATATCAATACACACAGAAAAAGCATTTGGTAAAATCCAACACCACTTCATGATAAAAACACTAAAAAAATTAGTACAGCAGGAATGCATTCCAACACAATAAAGGCCACATTTGATGAAGGCATGGCTAATATCGTACTGAATGAACAAAATTTGAAGACTTTTCTGCCAACATCTGGTATAAGAAAAGAATATCCACAGTGCCCACTCATATTCAAAATATTACTGGAAGGTCTAGCCAGAGCAATAAGGCAAGAGAAAGCAATAAAAGGCATCCAAATTGAAAATGAGGAAGTAAAACCATCCCTATTTACAGACAACATGATCATAGACATAGAAAACCCAAAGGATTCCACCAAAAATTTGCTAGGATGAATGCGTGGAGTAAAGTGACAGGATAAAAAGTGAACAGACAAAAATCAGTAGCATTCCTATATGACACTAACAAAATACCTGTAAAAGAAATCAAGACACATTTACAATAGCTACCATAAAATAAAATACCTAGAAATAAATTTAACCAAGGAGGCAAAAGAGCTCTTCAAGGGAGACTATGAAACATTGGTGAAAGAAATCGAAGACAACACAAATAAATGGAGAAATATTTCATGTTCATTGGTTGAAAGAATTAATATCATCAAAATCCCACAGAGTCTCTGGCCCCATAGGGAAGGGAAGCGCCCACAGGCCCAGCAGCCACTGAGGTGAGCCCAGACCCATGTGGCACCAGAGGCTCAGTATACAGCCCCAGAGGGAAGGGAAGTGCCCACAGGCCCAGCAACTGCTGAGGTGACCTGAGACTCCCGCAGCACTGAGGGCTCAATGTACAGCCACAGGAAGCCAGAACAGGAGCCAAGGTGGTATAATATAGCCACCACCACACCTACTGTCACCACAAGAACAGTTTAGCACAACAGTAGTATCCAGGGCCACTCTAAAGGCAATCTACCACTCACTAGACTACATTTGTATAAGAAGAGTCACCAGTAGAGCATGCAAATTAAGGAGAAAATCTTTATCCTCACAGCCAACCCGAGACTAATATAAGAAGCAAGTCCTCTACCAGGTGACCAAACATCAATGGAAAAATACTAGAACTACAAACAAACAAGAAGATATGACACCACCAAAGGAATACAGTAATCCTCAAATTCTAGACTCCATAGAACAGGAAATCCTTGAAATGTCTGAACAGGAATTCTGCCTGTTCAGAATTCAAAGAGATAAAAGAAGACTCATTTAGAGAACACACAAAACAAGATAAAATATCCTGAATATGAACCAGGAAATATACAAAGAGATTAATACATTAAAAAAGAGTGTAGCAGAACTCTTAGAAATGAAAGATTAACTCAATGAATTAAAAAACACAATAGAGAAGTTGATAAGCAGGCTAGAGCAAACAGAAGAAAAAATTTCAGATCTCAAAGACAGCGTTTAAAAATAACCCAGGCAGACAACAAAAAGGAAAAAAAATTCAAAATAATGAAGAAAACCTAAGACAGATAGCAGACAACCTCAAGTGCTCTAATTTCCAAACCAAGGGTATTCAAGAAGAGGAAGAGAAAGGAAAACGTATTGAAAATCTATTCAAGGAAATAATAACAGAAAACTTACCAGGTGTAGGGAAAGATGCAGACCTCCAAATCCAGGAAGATCAAAGGTCCCCAAACAAATTCAATCCAAAAGGATCCTCCCCAAGACATATTAGACAAATTTGCAAAGCTCAAAGACAAAAACAGAATTCTAAAAGCAGCAAGAGAAAAGCATCAAGTCACCTACAAGGGAACCCCCATCAGACTAACAGCAGACTTCTCAACTGAAACCATACAGGCCAAAAGAAAGTGGAATGATACATTCAAAATACTAAAAGAAAAAAACTGCCAGCCAACAAATCTTTACCCAGCAAGGCTCTCCTTCAGAAATGAAGGAGAAATAGTGTATTTCCCAGACAAACAAACTTGTGGGAGTTCACCATCACATGACCAGCCCTGCAAGAAATTCTAAAGGGAGTCCTTCATCTAGAATCTGAATAATGATTATTACTATCATGGATACACAAGAGAAAGCAAAACACACTGTTAAAACAAAAATGCCAGTGAGAAAAAGAAAGAAGCTAAATCATGCCACCTCAAATTTCCAACTAAAATTGAAGAAGAGAAATAAAAGGAAAAGTAATGGTCAAAAGATATTTAAAACATCTAAACAAAAACGAATTAAATGACAGGAATTTAAAAATACCTGCCAATAACTAGCCTAAACTTCTCATTCAAAAGACACAGGCTGACTGCTTGGATTAAAAAGCTAGACCCAAGTACATGCTATCTTCAAGAGACCCACCTCACCTGTAGAGACACACACAGACTAAAAGTGAAGGGATGGAAAAAGATATACTATGCAAATGCAAACCAAAAACAAGCAGGAGCAGCTATTTTATATCAGATAAAACAGACTTTAAACCAAAAAACATAAAAAGAGACAAAGAAAGCTACTATATAATGATAAAAGGGTCTATCCAGCTAAAAGACATAACAATAATAAATATGTACACTCCCAATACTGGAGCACAGATATATAAAGCAAACACTCTTACACCTAAAGAAAGAAATAGGCCCTAATACTTTAATAGTGGGCAACCTGAACACCTCTCTCTCAGTATGGGACAGATCTTCCAGGCAACAAATCAACAAAGAGACACAGGATTTAAACTACATGTTAGACCAATGGACTTGGCAGATATA
>NW_007733581.1:0-3734 GCF_000696425.1 Galeopterus variegatus | reverse complement strand
CATAACAATAATAAATATGTACACTCCCAATACTGGAGCACAGATATATAAAGCAAACACTCTTACACCTAAAGAAAGAAATAGGCCCTAATACTTTAATAGTGGGCAACCTGAACACCTCTCTAGCAGTATGGGACAGATCTTCCAGGCAACAAATCAACAAAGAGACACAGGATTTAAACTACATGTTAGACCAATGGACTTGGCAGATATATACAGACATTTCACCAAACGACTAAAGAATATACTTTCTTCTTATCAGCACATTGTACATTCTCCAGGATAGACCACATATTAGGTCACAAATCTAGTCTCAGCAAATTTTAAAAAGTTGAAATCATTCCAATTATCTTTTCAGACCACAATGGACTAAAACTGGAAATTAATAACAGGCAAAACCCTAGAAACTACAAATACATGGAAATTAAACAGGCTCCTGAATGACCTATGGGTCCAAGAAGAAATTAAACAGGAAATCAAAAAATTTCTTGAAACTAATGAAAATAAACATACATCATAATAAAACCTGTGGGATACTGCAAAAGCAGTACTAAGAGGCAAATTTAATGCAATAAACGCTTACATCAAAAAAATAGAAAGACTTCAAATAAACGACCTAACACAATGCTTCAAAGAACTAGAAAAACAACAATCCGATCATAAACGTAAGAGATAGAAAGAAATAATTAAGATCAGAGAAGAACTAAACGAAATAAAGGCCCCAAAAAACAATAAAAAGATCAACAAAACAAAAAGTTATTTTTAGAGAAGATAAATAAAATAGACATACCATTAGCTAGGTTAACAAAAAAAGAAGACCCAAATAACAAAAATCAGAAATGAAAAGAGACACATTACAACTGATACCACAGAAATGCGAAGAATCATTAGAGACAATAACAAACAACTGTATGAGAACAAATATGAGAACCTGGAAGATATGGATAAGCTTCTGGACACATACAAACTACCCAGACTGAATCAAGAAGAGATAGAAAACCTGAACATACCAATAACAAGCAACAAGATTGAAGCAGTAATCAGCAATCTTCCAATAAAAGCCCAGGTCTGGATGGCTTTACAGTTGAATTCTATCAAACCTATAAAGAGGAATTAATACCAATTCTCCTCAAACTATTTCAAACAATTGAAACCAAAGTCATTCTCCCAAACTCATTCTATGATGCCAACATAAGTCTGATACCAAAACCAGATAAAGACAGAAAAAAAAAAGAAAATTACAGGCCAATATCCTTGATGAACATAGATACAAAAATCCTCAAGAAAATACCAGCAATCAGAATACAGCAACACATCAAAAAAATTATACACCATGATCAAGTGTTATTCATCCCAAGGATGCAAGGGTAGTTCAACACATGAAAGTCAATAAATGTGATATATCACATCAACAAAATCAAGAACAAAAACCATGTTATTATCTCAATTGGTGCTGAAAAAGCATTTAACAAAATTCAACATCCCTTCATTATAAAGACTCTCAACAAATTAGGTATAGAAGGAAAGTATCTCAACACAATAAAAGCCATCTATGATAAGCCCCCCACCAGTATCATTCTGAATGGGGAAAAACTGAAGACTTTTCCCCTAAGAGCAGGAATAAGACAAGGATGCCCACTCTCATCACTTCTATTTAACACAGTACTAGAGGTACTAGCCAGAGCAATTAGGCAAGAGAAAGAAATAAAGGGCATCAGATTGGAAAAGATGAAGTCAACCTGTCCCTATCTGCAGATGACATGATGCTATATATAGAAAAACTTAGGAAGATGGTACCATGCCTGTGGGTGCTGAGGTACACTGAGTCCATGGGGTGGATGGAACCATAGAGGGACGATTCCAGTCAAGATGGCAAAATAGTCCCCAGCATCACTCTCTCCCACAAATCAACTAATTTACAACTATTAAAAAGCAGCAACAGGCAAGCTAGGGCTGCTAGTACTCAGGGGAAGAGGAAGAGAGACCTACAGAGTGCATGAAGGTGGGAGAAGCCATGATAAGAAAAAGAAAAAAAACTGCTCCATTTCGAATCCCAGCCATTTCCAGGCTGGAGCTGCTGAGCTCACAGAGCAGGAGCCAGCAAAAGCCATAGCTGTGCCCTTCAGATGAAGTTGCTTGGAGGCATTAGGAGAGAAGAGGGCCTTGGTGGTCACCCCCAGGCCAGCAAGACCACTAACAGGGTTCCCATGGACCCACGTAGGACCGAGGAGCCATAACAACTGAAAAATAGGAACCATTCAGAGGCCAGTGAGTCATGCATGGCCTGTCCCATGGGAAGTGTTTGGAGCATGGGTAGTAGGGGAGATGGGCCTACTTGTGGAACACTGGGGCACAGCAAGTACAGCTGATCTGCCCCCCAATCAATGTAGGACCACTCAGAGGAGACTGGTCAGGAATATAGAATTGCATGGGGTGCAGTTTGATTAAAAGACTCAGGCCCAGACCAGTGTTTATACACAACCCAAGTGCAGCAGATTTCACTAAATGCAAAAGTACCTTTAAAGTCAACCATTAAAATCTGAGCTGCACAAAAAGCCTTCCCAGGGAATCATCAGCAAAGCAGTAATTTAGCTCCAGCACAGAGCTCAAGTACTGGTCCCCCCAGGAAGTTCCCCCATTTTAGAAGTAAGCAAAGGACAACAAATTAGTTCCAGCACTGAGTTTCAGTGGTGGGAACAGCAAATAATGCAACATAGAACTGAAAGAAAAAACAGAGTACCCATTGGGGCCCACCCAGGGTCCTGAGGCATGGAACTAGGAACTGAACCCTCCACCCACAACCAGGCACACTGCCAGCACTCTGGGGCCCACACAGGGCCCTGAGGCATGGAGCCAGGAACCACCAGCAACTAGGTAAGGAGCATGCCAAAAACATCACCTCCATGTGGGTGGCCCACCACAGCCACCACAATAACTACAGCTGCCACAACCACCAGGCAGATGGTCCACCAGCCATTGGAGTGCATTGACACAAGGAGAGTCACCAGCAGAGACCAAAGAAAAGAAGAGGATATCTCTCTACAAAGCCTATCCAGAGAGACAGAAGAAGCATCTGCTCTACAATAACACTGGGAGACCTTAACACACCTCTCAGCATTGGACAGATCATCTAGTCAAGAAATCAACAGAGTAACCATTACTCTTTCAGAAGGAGAGAAGAAAACTAGGGTTATCAGAGGTGGAAGGGGGAACTTCTCCGGTGAACTGTCAGCTCGGGTCCTGTCATTCTTTCAGCTAAACATCCAGAAAATTGAAAGACAATAAAAATGATAAAGTACGGGAAGAAAAAAATGGCGACAGGTCTGGAGCGCCCGCGTCAGGAAACAGCACGATCCTGAGAGCTGTGTGCTGTGATAAAAGAGTATTGACTGCATTTCCAAGAGCAACAAAGGACGAATAAATCTTTCAACAATGATCCTACATCGACAAATAAGCAGCAGCGGGTTCGAGGTTTTGCAGCTGACACGGAGAAGGACTCCTGGGGGTGCCCAGGCCCAGCTACGGGAACAATATTGGCGGCCCACACGGCAAAGGCCGGGAGAGCCAGCGGAGGAACTGCACAGAGGCGAGCTGAAACACGCCGGAACGGCCCACCCTGCGTCCTCTGTGAGTCACCCCCAGCAAAATCCCACTTGCGGGGCGAAGCCAGACCACTCCTCGCCCGCCTGGCCCCCGCCCATCACACCAGGCTGGGTGCCCACAACAAAGCTGCC
>NW_007733580.1:101780-108079 GCF_000696425.1 Galeopterus variegatus | reverse complement strand
CAGTGAACACAAATTTAGAGTTTTACTGGGCATTTTACACAGGGAAGTAAAAAAAAAATATCTACCTTCACGCACTGATATTCAGTTCATCAGTACATTCTATTTTTTCTACATTCAAAACATATGCCAAATTTAAGCAGTTTACAGTATTAAGTATTATATTCATCACTAGCTTCTGGTTGTCATCGTCCTCCTCTGTCTGGGCTCTGCAGTAGCCTTCTAGCTGGTCTCCCCATGCACACACTCACCTACCTACTATCTGGTCTTAACACTGCAGCCGGAGTGATCCTTATAAAATATTAGTCAGATCATGTCACTCTGTTCCTAGCCTGCAATGGCTTCCCACCTCATTCAAAGCATAAGCCAAGGGCTTTCAGGGCCTGGCATGATCCCTTCCTTCTTGTCTCTGGCTTCATCTGTTACTAGTCTCTTCCTTGTTCAATCCATGCTAGCCACCTTGCCAACTGCTGTTCCCCACACACGCTAGGCATGTCTCCCCGCAGGGCCTTTGAACATTCTCTTTTTGCCTGGAAAACTTTCTTCCCTATGTCTATAGGACTTGTTCCCTCACCTCCTTTAAATCTTTGCCAGTTGGGACATTCCTTTATCCTCCTGTTTTGACATTGCCATCCCTGTGACTTGTACTCCCATTCCCTTTCCCTACTTTAGCTTTTTTCCTCTGTAGCCTTTAGTATCTTCTAATATCCAGACCATTTACTTTGTGTTGTTAATCTCCCCCTCTGGAATGGAAGTTCCATGAGAGCAGAGATTTCTGTCTGTCTTGTGCACTATGGTGTCCTCAATGCCTAGAATGGTGCCAGGTACTCAGGAAGCAATTGTTGAATGAATGGAGCAGATTCTGTTAGCATTTTGAGTGGAGTTGTGACTTCCCTAAGATCAGCTGTCAATACTTTTTATGTTGATATTCAGGCATAGTCAGTGCCCAATAAATGTTGAATAAATGAGTGGAACTCAAAATATAAAATCCTAACATTTTGCATCATCTAGTTCCAGAAAGTTTTATTACTAAATGGAACACTTAAGAAATGATGGAAGGGAGGGGTGGTGAAGAATAATTTTGGCTCATTTAGCCTAGCCTCCACTTTGGGCTTCAGAATTCACATAGAAGTTTGGCAATTCTTTCATTATTTACTACAATTATTAATTGGATGCTATTTTAAAATTTTGCCTTTAAATTCTCAGCTTATGTTTTAGGAGATTATACTGTACAGGGTACAGAAATTGCTGGGGCTGACTGTAACTATTCATGGCCAATTAAGGAACAGCATTGGCACGAAACCTAAGGTAGATGTGGTTGTGCTTTGCAGGAGCCCTGTGGTTAGGGTTCATAGTATCAGAGGATTAGCTGACTGGGCTTCCTTCTGCAAAAGGGATCTTGATTTGGTTACCTGGTGGGTGCTTTTATAAATAAAAAGCATAAACAACCTTGAGGTATTTAACTTTGTAGGAGAGTTAAAGAGAGAAAGGGAAGAACAAAAGTGAAGAAATTACTCTTTCTTTGGGAGCATTTACTTGAGAATTCCCTGTGAAGTTTGCTTTTTGTTTTATTTGGTATCACTTTTATCTCTTCCCAGGGGATGCAGATGTCTTTTGAAAGAATGCAAGCAGAAAAACTGGCTGTAGGAGGCAGAAATGAATTCTTTAAAGTTTGACAAGTTTCCAAAGGACAGGACTGCTCAGAGAAGCCAGCTATACCACATCTTTAAGGTTTATATTTGGGAAAACTGCAGCGTTTTCTGCTGCCACCATTGATGTGTTTGTTGGTGACACAACTAATGGCCCAGTTCTTATCTACATTTTTAGGTGGGGCTCTTTAAAGGAGTTCAGATAGTAGAGAAATACAACACAAAGGAGCCTGAAAAACATCAGCAGTAGATTATGCCTTTGCTTAACTTTAGGGTTAAAACAATCCATAGAAAATTGTTTTTAATTTGAGTTTTTCTAGCTTGTGAAAATACTGTATGACTCTTGTTTTCAAATATAGTGGCTAAGGGGTCAAAAGAAAGTTCAAATAAAATTAAATCCCAGAGAATAAGGCTATACACATAGAAAACCAAAAGATCATCCATATGACATTTCCTAAGGCTACTGCTTGTCGTCAGATGGGGGGATGTTTAAATCAATGGCAGAGGTATTTTCTTAGCTCTGCCTAAAAGTACCAGAGGTATATTTTGTGTTTAGTCTAGGGTCAAAAGGCATGTGAGAAGAGACACCAGAGTTTCCCAAGACTTTTGGTTTTAAAGACTTTTTTGGCTTAGCTGTGTTTGCATTCATTTCTGTCCTCATTAAAGAGGACAACTCCTGGTTTAACTGAGATAGTGAACTTTTTATCTTTTTAACTGAGAAAGTGACAGAACAAAAATATGTCTCCGGTGAGTGTTGTGATGGGAAGCAGGAAATCAGAACCATTGCACTCTAAAGAAAGTCCTTCACCACATCTTTGCTGCATGAGAGAGGGTCACATTCATTACATAGCACAATTCTTGGAGTGAATCCTTCAGTCTCAACAAGTGAGTTAAAATGTTTATCTCCAAAAAAATAAAAGATGTATCTTCAGCAGATTTTTTTTTTTTTTTCAGATTAGGAAAAGAAAGACACTACTGCTTCTTACTTTCTTTTTTTCTGGTTGTCTTTTATGTTTTTAACAAGTGCCTTCACTTCAAAAAAATGTGGATCTACATTGATTCTAAATTCATAATGATCACTCTTATCCAGCTGATATCAGGTTCATTTTTTTTCCCGTCTTCTTTCCTCTGTTGTTGCCCAGTGTTTGTAATTATCTTTCCTTGAGGTTAGGCAGGTGAAAAGATAAGGAGATAATGTACAGCAAAAATCAGTCATGTTGTATTCCGTGGCCCATCCTGTTTGTCCATTTCTCTATCCGTCTATCCATTTATTCTTCCATCCATTCACCTACTTTTCCGATATTCATTGATCATCTACTGCGAGCCACCTGAAATGGAATAAGTAAGGATTTCTTTTATCAAGGAGCCTAGACCAAACAGTAGGCATTTATAGTGGAAGAATGTTAAAATTAGGTAAATTCTATCAGGAGAGGGTCTTGCAACTTGTTCTTGGGGACTTCAGGGGAAGCCTTCAGGAAGAAGTACTGTCTCAACTGATAGATACATCAAGAATGCATTGAAGTTAGCTGTATGAACTCAATGTGTGTTTAGGCTTAGGTGTGGGTAAGGAGTGAGGAAGAGTTTCCAGCAGAAGAAATTCCATGTTCTAGAGGTCACATTTTATGTGAGGGTTGTATTTTTGAAGTTCTTAACAAATTCAGAATGATTCTAACAAAAGATGGTGGGTATTTCCATTTACCAGCTAATATGGTGCCACCCTGTGGCCACAGTGAAAACAGAGTTCCCTCGGCCCAGCCAGAATCAAAACTATAATTCTTGAAGAATTTTAATGTTATGGGGGCCTTACATTAATTCAAATTAATGTGAGACCATGTTAATGCCTTTATTTTATATTGTGGCAAAGCCTCATAATTCAAGTTCACATCAGATATGGCCAAACTCTGGAGAGTCTCAGAGCAGTAGCTCATGGTCCATTTGGTGGAACTGAAAGTAGTCTGGGGTGGATCGCATGTATACATGGGAGTAGGAGTAGGGTAGAAGGGAGAAGAGATGGCTACGGAGTCAGGGCCCAGATCATGAAAGCTTGCTTGTAAACCATATTAAAAGATAAACTTAGGCATATCAGAATTTTAAAGAGTTTATCTGAGCAGACAGACAGCAATTCATGAATTGGGCAGCACAAGAACGTAACTGTTCAGGGCTCCACTGAGGGTGACAAGGAGAGAACTTTCATAAGATGTTTTAGGAAGCAAGACAAGGAAAATGTTTGATTGGTTAAAGTGGAAAATGTCCAGTGAGAGGCTAGTTGGCAGTTTCTGATTGGTTTAGTGTAAATTTTCTTTTACTGTTTACACTGAGTTACTTTTAGGTTTGCCTATGAGGAACCAAGGTGCTAGAGCTATCTCAACCTACTGGCTTCCCAATTAATTATGTTTTCAATGGTTATGGCAGGATGATGGCAATGGGGAGCCTCTGACGAATAAGGACAGAAAGGGCAAGGTCAGCGTTATACTATTGTTAAAGTTTAATAGGAAAGGAAGTTGAAGTTAGACTGTGTGTGGATTTCAGATATTTGTGGAACATTCGTCTTACATTTCATATTAGGCTTCAGTTATAAACAGTGTGAGTATAAGCTTTTGTGATGTCACAGTGTTTTTAAGGTGTTTTGTTTGCTTGTTTTTGAAGCCTTTATTAACCATCTTGGCAGAGAAAATAAAATACATGGCCTACTTAGCAAGAAAGTTGGATAGAGGTTCAACCCAGAGTTGGGGTCTAAGGCTGGGGGAGAATTTGATTAGGGAATCACACTTGGGGGTCTGTGGTAAAATGACTTATGGGAAACATGGGTTAGACAAACCTGAATAGATTTCTTTATTGTGGGGCTTCTAGTGCCTTCAGAGTACTAGTGTGTGTAAAGGTATGTAGGATGTCCTAAGCTGGTTTCACCACTAAGGAACCTTTGTTCTGGAAATAGTCATTATAGTCTGGTCTTGCTGAGGACTAGTATTCAAAGAAACATGTATCAGTTATCTGTTGCCACAATAATGCTGTGTAACAAGCAACCACAAAACTTGAGCCGAATACAGTAATAAAAATGCATTTTTATAAGTTTTGGGGGTTCAGGTGATTTTGATCTGGGCTTGGCTGATTTCAGCTGATCTCACTCATGTGTCTGTGGTCAGCTGTGGATTGGGCAGGCAGCTCATGTGATCTCTGCTTGGTTGGGTTGCATGTCTGGGGGCTCCACTGGCTGTTAGCTGATCTACAGTAGCTTTAGCTAGGAAGATTGGGGTGACTCATTTCTGCTCTATGTATCTCAAATGTTCTAGACCTGGCATGTTCTTATGGCTATGGCAGAGGAGCAAGAATGAGAGAAAACCCAGGTGTGCTGTGCTTTTCAAGCCTTTGCTTGTGTCATGTTTGCTAATATCCCATTGGCCAAAGGAAGTCACAAGGTCAATGCCAGAGTGGGAGGGCATGACAAGTTACACAGCAGAGGGTGTGGATACAGCAAGGGAGGAGAACTGGGTGCTTTACATGATTAGATTATGTTGGAACCCAACTTAGGAATTGCTGGATAAGATCACAGTCAACTGAGCAGGGAATGAGGTCAGCCTTTTCCCAATGCCATGGCCATCGACTGTGCAACTTTGTTCTGATTAGCAGCCTAACAAATAGATGTCTGGGTCATGTCAAGGAAGAGAGAGTTGTTCTGGTTCTGCACAGGGCTTTTATTGTCTTTCTGTGGAATTATCCCTTTTGGAGCTAAAAGGATTGTGGACATCATCTAGTTCGAGTTGCCTCACGTTAGAAGTGAGCGAACAGGCCCAGAGAGGTTAATTGTCCTGCTTAAATCCACATAGCTAGCTGGGAGCAAGCTGAGCCTCAAACTCAGATCCTATCTCAAGCCATTTGAGTTTTAATTACCTCAAAGTAGCTCTGTTGAGGGGTAGGAAGGACTGAAATGTACTTGCAATCTTTATATATAAACAAATTACATTCCTCTTGGAGGGACTTTAATGTAAATACTTTTTAATATAGGAAAACTAGAGAGTAGTCATACCTTGCTAGATGTCTTTGGAAGGGCAAAGGGTAAGGATAGTTAAACATTGAGTGCTTGCTGAATACTGTGACTGGAGATCGTTGGTAATATATTTTTATTTTCAGAGTTTTTCTCTCCTCTGCTCTTTCCGTACCCTCAAGAATTTCTGCTGCATCAGGGAAGCCAACAGAGGACTTCTGAGAAGAGAGGAAAGAATTTGTGTTTTAGCTGCTACCTTGCCAAACAGCAGACAAAATTGTGAAGGCAGATCTAGCTTTCTAGCATAGAAGATACATTAACACCTAATTTAGCTGACAGTGGTGGGGAACAATTTGTGCTACATAAGTAAGATTTTGATGTGAAATTCTATCCATTTATACATTATCAAATAATCTAGCTTATTTTTATGGTGCAAATACTTCTGCAATGTGACATATTTCCCTGATTTACGAAACAGAGTTTAATTGAAACTTCTCAACCTCACCTTTCTAGATATCAGTTATTGAACTGTACAGTAATACAAGGGTACTTCAAAAGTTCATAGAAACATTCATATTACTTTTTAATCCTATTTTTTCATGAACTTTTAAAAAACACTTGTATAGTACCATGTCTTGTAAAGAGCCATGCAAGTGTAAAGAATTGTTACT
>NW_007733580.1:90088-101364 GCF_000696425.1 Galeopterus variegatus | reverse complement strand
GGTAATACAAGGGTACTTCAAAAGTTCATAGAAACATTCATATTACTTTTTAATCCTATTTTTTCATGAACTTTTAAAAAAACACTTGTATAGTACCATGTCTTGTAAAGAGCCATGCAAGTGTAAAGAATTGTTACTGTTATTGTTTGCGTATGGCTGTTGGAGTTTGTAGGCTTCCTTGTTATTAAACTAAATTGCTTTAGACAGATCTGCTTTTTTAATGATTGTATTTTATTCTGAGTGTTTTCTATACTCCTTACTGTCAGTTGATCAGCTGTATTTTGGGGCAGCTCAAATGCAGATTTGTTCCTAGATCAAGTCCTTGACCTTCTCCTGCTCTGCTACATGTTACAGAGAACTACACTTCCCAGGTTCCCTTGCCCTGCAGGTAGGTTTGGCCAACAGAGAGCACTGGTGGAAAGCTGGAGGGCAGGAAGAGGGAGAGGCCAGGGTGTCTCTCCCCACCTCTCTGGTTTCTCTAAGAACAGCTGCGTCTCTTCCATTGCTTCTGCTCTCAACAGACTTCCCCTTTGTCCACAGCAGCCTGTGCAGTTGTCCTGGCCGGTCAGTTGGCCCCAGCCTCTGGGCTCTGATAACACCACATGCTCCTGTTATTCCTCCTGTTAGGGAAGCTAGCAGCTCTCCACAGTTGCAAGTCTCTGAGCTGCCTCACTGTTCCCTCTGTGGTCTCTCAGGCATTCTATCATGTCTGTAGCCAGTCCCTTGGTTTGAAAGACATAGAGGAGTTTCTTTTTTGTGGTTGACTTTGGGGATAACAGTTGGAGGTCGCCTTCTCTTGCAACTTTCTCCCCTTCCAGTTTGCTTCTTGCAGTTTACTGTGAGGACAATGTCCAAGTTACCTGGTTTATTTTATCGGACATGGAAGTCAAACTCAACTGAGTAGCAGAGCAGAGTGATTTAGTTCCCATGTCACAATGCTTGGCTCCTAATCCTAGCCACACCATTCATTGGCTGTGTGATTCTGGGCAAGTTTCTTAACCTCTCTGAGATATTTTCATCTAAGAAATGAAAGTAATTTCAGTACCTATGTAGCCTCAGTTTGGGTTTCCCAGGAAGTAAATTCCCAAAGGAAGATTACCATGCAGAGGTTTATCCTGGAGTACTCTGGAGATCAACACCTGTGGAGGGGAAAGAACAGACTCAGGTTTGGGCAGAGGGAGAAGTTGAGCTGTGACGTGGTCTTAACAGAAGCCTTGGTCAGCCACCCCAGGGAGCTCTGAGGTAGACTGGGACTTTATTCACTGAGACTAACCATTGGAAGTGCTTGAGCTTACGTGAAGCAGCTTTCTCCAGCGGAGGGCAATTTTCCAGAGAGCGTTGACAGCTCTGGTCATTCTGCCTGCATCGTTCTTAGTAGCAGGGAAATTAGTTCTTCAGTCCTAAAGTGAGGTTTGGGCATCGCATCACTATGTCCACAACACATCTCCAGGAGTTTATTGTAAACGATAAATAGTTAATCTGTGAGAAGTGTCTCTCTCAGTGCCCAGCACTTGGTGGATGCACAACAGAATTAAGTATCACTATTAATGAATTAAGTATAGAAGTTCCAGTAAATGGACTTTATGGTGTCTAGTTTACCTATTCTGAGAGCTTTTACTGACCTCTCCAAAATCCTGTCCTAGAGAGCTGAGGAAAAGCAGAGTAAGTGGTCTGTGGATAAAAGGGATTTCATGGCTTTTACATATATACTGTTAAGCCCATTTGAACTTTTATGATACTTTTAATGTGGTGTCTTTAATAGGCTTACCCATAGGTTCTTATATCTTTATTCCCCAAGGTATCCAAGGGATGTAGCATCAAATTTGCTGTAAGTTAATACAACTCTCATTTTTTTGAACAGTTACTTTGTAGCCATGGTGCTAAGTATGAATTGTCTCATCAGTTCTCAGGATGATTCTCTGTGATGCTGAGATTCCCATTTTATGATGGGGACTGAGGTCAGCAAGGTTAAGTGACCTGCCCCAGGTCACCCAGCCAAGAAGTGGCAGAGGAGTGCTCATGCTGGGGCTGACAGATTCACTGCGAGCCTATGCTTTTTACTACACATTTGAGCGATTTAAACAGCAGTAGGGGAAACCTTCTCCTCCGAAAATAATTCTAGCAGAGTGTAGGTGTTGTTTTGGTAGAAACATTTCAGCTGTTGCCATAAAAATCTTCCCCCAAATGGCTTTGTGAGAGCAAAGCTGTGCAGGCTGTGCTTGTGTTTATGATGGGAGCCTTATGGCTCAGCCACAACACAAGTGATTTGTTTCCCTGGCCTTGTTGGCAAAGTGACTTGATTTCTAGATTTCCCTGAGGAAGAAAACCTAAACAAATAAATTTCTTTATAATTGGATGCTTAAAGAAGAGCTATGAGGAAAAGTCAAAATGGGAAGCCCAGGTAGTGATACAGTAAAGGGAGGAGCAGGTGCATAGAGAGAATTCACTTGGTATTTCCTCTTCCTTATGTTTGGCTTTCATCTTTTTATCAGGAAGAGATTATTATAATCGGCTAAAGACCCACTAGCAAGGTGACCATTTATGTCATTAGGTGTTCAGCATTGTTTTAGGAGCACAGTGTAAACCCAGTCACTATTTCTTTTTATCGAAATAAAAGACACACCTCCTGTTCTTTAGGAAAATATTTTTTTTTTTTTTTTGTCTTTTTGTCTTTTTCCGTGTCCGGCAACGGATCGCAACCCTCAGTGTTGTCCCCGTACCGGACCGGGGACCGGCAACGGGACCGCAACCCTCGGCGTTGCTCCCACGCCTCGCTCAGCCAGTGAGCGGGAACCGGTCTGTATGTGGGATCCAAACCCTCGGGCGGGAGCGCTGCCGCGCTTCCCAAGAGGCGCACTTATCCAGTGCGCCACCGGGCCGGCCCAGGAAAATATTTTTTTTTTAAATAGGCTACATGGTACTGATGAGAAGTCTAGGCAGCTGTAAGATCCTAAGTGTAAGATTCCTAAGTGTGTTCTGAAGAGCCCTTTTTCTTTGATGTGTTAGTTACAGTTAGTTTTGACTGTAACAACATGTAAAATAACAGTGACTTAAGATGGAAGGTCATGGAAAAGAAATTCACAGTTAGGTATGCCATGATTTCATGGTATGATCAGGAGCCCAGGTTCCCATCTTTCTGTGCCACTATCCATTTTCCACCAGTCACTCAGGCTATTATGTTTACAGTCCAGATATGTAGCAGGAAGGAATTAGAAGAAGGGAGCTCTTAGTAGAGGCAGCTTATTCAATTTCTGCCGTCTTCCTAGAAGTTCCATATTGCACTTCCATTTTTTATTTTATTGAATGGTATTTGGCTACATGGTCATACCTAGCTTCAAGAGAGCCTACAACATATAGCCTTTCATTGGGCACACTGCCTGAATAAAATTGAGACTTTCTTCCTGAAGACAAAGAGGAAAATGGATATTGAGTGATAACTGGCAGTTTTTGCTACATTTGGGATCATAATGTTAAAGCCACCTCCAAAAATTTTGAATGTTAGAGTTAACATTAGAAAGTGAATTTTGTTGGTGTGTGTTATCTTAATAATCTTTAGAGTCTTCAGTGGGTCGATGTGCATGATGAATACACATAGCTCCCAGACATGCTTTGCTCTAGCCTCCTTTGCTGGAGGAAATAATGTTCAGAGAAGCACACTTTTTTCATGTCATTCAACAGATATTAATCACTATATACCAAGCACTGTGTCAGGTCTTAGCAAAGTCTAGGGGTTAGAATGACATTTCCATATTCATATGATCACCTTTTTCCCCTCATGTATAATCAGTTAACACTCAAGGAAGCAACATCTTCAGGAACCTAGTTTGGTAAGTGGAGGTTTTCATCAATAAAAGGGAAGCCTCACATGCCCAACATAAGGATGGAGAGAAAAGTGTCTGTATCAGTTATCTATCACTGTGTAAAAATAACCTCAAAGTTCAATACCTTAAAACAGTAAGATTTGATTATTGCTCATAAGTCAATGGGTTGGCTGGGAGGTTCTTGTGGCCTTGGCTGGGGTGATTCTGAAAACACTGAGATAGGTATTGCCATGGGCCCATTTTATGGATGAGGAGACTGCATGTTTCTGAGAGTCATAACAAACCCAACATAAAAGAGCTTATCAACCAAAATTTAACGTCAGATCTGTGATCAGCCATGGGTTGGAAGGTGGCTCTGCTGATTTTGGCTGGGCATGCTCACCTGCTCGGGTGTAGCTGGGGGCTGGGATCTAGGATGGTATCATTTGGGACCCTGGGATTTTCTCCATGTGGTCTCTCATCCTCTAGCAAGCTAGCCCAGGCTTCTTATGGTGGTCTCATTGTCCGAGAGAAAGAAAGGAAGTGTTTGAGGCCATTTGAGGCCAAGGCTCAGAATTAACACAGCCTAACTTTTGCCAAAGCAAGTCTCAAGGTCAGCCTAGATTCAAGTTGGGGATACAGACTCAATCCTTTGTTGAAAGGAGCTGCAAAGTCACATTGCAAAAGGTATGGAAAGCTGAAGAAGTAGAGAATTGGGGCCATGTTAGCAATGGATCTACAGCATCTCAGGAGGAAAAAGCTTAGTGTGTGGATGCCTGATCCTTTTCTCCTTCTTCTCTTCACAAACACACCCAGTCAATGTTTCTTTTTTTTTTTTTTTCGTGTCCGGCAACGGATCGCAACCCTCAGTGTCGCACCCGCACCGGACCGGGACCGGCAACGGGATCGCAACCCTCGGTGCTGCGCCGGCACCTCGCTCAGCCAGTGAGCGGGAACCGGTCTGTATGTGGGATCCGAACCCTCGGCGGGAGCGCCGCTGCACTCCCAAGCGGCGCACTGTAGCAGCGCGCCACCAGGCCGGCCCCCAGTCAATGTTTCTATTCATTGAACTGTGATGGCAGTTGTGTTGATGGAATTAAATCTGTTGTTTTTACCTGCCTCAGTATGTTAGAATCCCCAAAGCTCAGTCAAATCACCAGCCGGTGGATAAGACTTTTGAGAAGGTGGGCTCCCTGATATTGCTTGCTATTTTGGGGACAAGAGTATCACCCCATTTCCTTTGTATTCTAGGTAAACTGCCAAGGAGTCAGACGCGTGGCATAAATGTAACCTAGTAGACCATAACTAAATGGTGCCTACTTTGCTGTTCCTCTTTTGGGAAGTGCCTCCAGAACACATAAGATTAATAAAAACAATATCAACAATAAGTCACAAATAAGAAGAGAATATTTTGAGCCAGCCAAAAGCAAACATCATAATTGGAGACTCTGTTTATGGGTTGATTTCTCCTTGTCTTAATCTGTTAAATTGTTCTGTTTGTACATACTATACAATATCAGAATAAGTTATCAACACTTTAAAAAATTAGGGTAGTCATTAGGAAGGCCTTTATGTGTATATTCTCTGTGCTCCTTCAGTCATCTGCCATGGGTACTTTTGTTCTTAATCTCCTGTTTGTGTCAGGCAGTACAGAGGGGAAGATTTGATGTTATGTTTTAGTTGATAAGCTCTTTAATGTTGGGCATGTTATGACTCTTGGAAATGGGAAGTCTCCTCATCCATAAAATGGGCACACGACAATACCTATTTCAGTGTTTTCAAGAAGCCATGCAAGGATCACATATGACCACTACTCGTAATACCTATCCGACACTGTCATGGCACTATTCATGTGCAGGGTTCCAGTTCTCAACAACGCTGTGAGGAAGGTGCTATTACAGTCTCATTCTTAGAAGATGGAACTGAGGCACAAAAACGTGGACCAACGTGCCACTGTTGCACAGATTCGAGGTTTGCACCCAGGCAGCCTGGCACCACAGTCCTGTCTCATATTCATGCCAAAGAACTGCCTCTGTAGGTGTGAGTACTGTATATGATCCTTTGAAAAATGAGAGAAGTAAAGGTCTAATTTCGACAGAATAGAGACAGTGACTGGGGGACAATGACTTATATTTAAGAAATTAGATTCTTAGTACATAGCCTGTTGTGGCAATTTACATAGCCATTTCTTGCAGGTACATTTGACATTCAGAAGCAATCAGATTGTATTATCTGTTCTTGGAGGGATTACTGGGCTCTGCACTTCTTGAAGGTTACATTTGCAGTCAGCATTAATTTCTTTATTAACCATTTTCCTTCATGTTAGTTACAGGGTTGTTTCTTTTTTTCTTTCTTTCCTCCCTCTCTCCATCCCTCCCTCCCTTTAGTTAGGTTCTAGTGGAGCTGATAAGTTATAGGACTAGAGGGATCAGTGCAAGTTTATTGTTCAGGAAGCCCACAGAGAGTGGACACAGAGCTTGGCTGAACTTTGTGGATCACTAGTCCATGTCACCATGCAGTGTTCCTCCTCTGTCCTTTCCTATTTTAGTCCATGATGCCCGTTAAATGGAGAGGAGTGAAGAAGGCACATGGCATTAATATAAAGTGACTTTCCCACTGTGTTTTATGATTCATTCAAGGTGCTCAAATGAAGCTATGTGAACAAATGGAGGAATTCCCCTGGAAGCCAAGGGCAGAGAAAAATCATAAAGAAAAAGATAGATAAGAGATGCCCATTTACCTTTTTTATTCAAGCAGATTTTTAAAAAGCCATTGTATGTAAAGTGGCTATAATTTAAATAAAAAGTCATTTACTGTGGTAACATTCAAGAAACAGCAATTCTTGGGATGCTGCATGAATTCAGCAGAATGTTAAAATATCATCAGAGACTTGTGCTTGGTTGTAAATAGGTTTTGGTTGGTGTCATATGGGTAAGGAATGGCAGCCTCGCTTAGTAATTAAAATATTGGGACCTTTAAGTGGGAGGGAAGGAGATTCTAATATAGAATTCAAGATAGTGCCCTTGATTTTCTGCTTCCTAGGAGGCGGGGGTTACATGGGTTTAAAATACTCCTCAATTGGTTGATTTTTAGTTAGAAAACAAACCAAAACAAAAAAGAAAGAGCTTTCATCTTCAACACAAGAATCCATAAAGTCATCTCTTCACTTTATGCTGTAATTCACCAGCCAAAGAGTCGAGTTAGACTATATGAGTATAATTATTTAGCTAGATATATTTATAAAATACTGGTAATTTTACAGGTAACAAATAATGTATATTGAATTCTTGCTGTATGCCAGGTATCCATTTTAGCACTTTGCCTGTAATAACCCATTTATCCTCACAGTAACCTGTGTATTCAAACACAGGCTGTTTTAATTGCTATGCTACAAATATTTTAGAGCAGTGTTTCCCAAATACCAGTCATTCTGATACCACCTGCATGCTTTTTGCCGTGACTGTATTCCACTTCTATTATTATTTAATGTTTCTTACCTTTTTGTTTACCACAAATAAATGTATAGATGCTCCTCAACTTAGGATGGGATTGCATCCTGATAAACCAATTGTAAGTTGAAAATATCATAAGTTGAAAATGCATTTAATACACCTAACCTACTGAACATCATATCTTAACCTAGTCTACCTTAAATCTGCTCAGAACATTTACATTAGCCTACAGTTGGACAAAATCATCTAACACAAAGCCTATCTTATAATAAAGTGTTGAATATCCCATGTAATTTATTGAGTACTGTACTGAAAGTGAAAAACAGAATGGTAGTATGGGTACTCAAAGTACAATTTCTACTGAATGCGAACCAATTTCTCATCATCGTGAAGTTGAAAAATTGTTAAGGAACCATCATAAGTTGGGGCCCAATTTGTGTTTAAAAGTGAACCTTTTTTCTTTTTTCCCTTAAATGGAAAACCATTATGTGCCACAAACAGTTGATATCCAATAAAAATTAAGAAGTCAAAACCAGGTAGTTTTATTCAATCCTAAGTAGATGTCACTGTCTGCCAGAAAACCTGAGTCAGAGGCCTGCCTTATTGTGCGCATGTGGTAGAGTGGGTTAAAATATCTCATGTCCTCACTCTTAAGTGGGAGGTAAGAGAGAAAGAAGGAAGGAAGAAAGACCACAGTGGTGTGTTGGACTTGCAGAGGGAGAGAACAGATCTAGTGTTGAGGAGGGGAGTGAGGGTCGGGGGAGGGAGGTCGGGGATTAATTGGGTGGGGACACAAGTAGTGACGGTCCGCTTTGTACCCTGTAAATATGCATAATCAATTACAAATAAAAGACTGTTCTTACAAAGCTGAGACTCTGTTTGATGTAATCAGGTCAGAGTGAGAGGTCCAACCTTCCTACTGGGGGATTCTATGTTATTGCTTGTGGAATGTGTAAACCTCTTAAAATCACCTTGCAGTTTATCTGTGTTAGTGGCTCCTACACTCTGGGAATCACTTGTCTGAAATATGAAGATAGTAATCTTCAGAATTATCTTAGGGAACGTGAAGCAGAGGAATGTTTAAATGTATTCAGGCCTGTATTATTTAGCCAATTTAAGTAAAGCTCTTGTCTGAATCATTAACCCTAAAGTCACTCACTACTTTATCTGATCCCTAGAAGAGCCTTTTAGGTTGTTTTGTGGAAAGGACTGTGGGTGATTTTTATCCAGGTTATTATCTAAGAAGGTGTGGTTGCTCCTGAATTTTAAATCAGACTACATAGAAAATGGCCTTAAATTATTCCTTGCTTTATCCTTGACTCATACGCATTGGTTGGTCTTTAAGCTCTGTCAAGTACATGTTGGAGATCACTGGGAATAGTGTCTTTTTCTTTTTTCCCAAGATGACATTCTCTGTATGTATACAATATCTGTGATTAATATAGAATTATTATACAAATGGCCTTCAAAAAGTTCATGGAAAGATTGTATTATCTCTTAATTCTATTTTTCCACAAACTTTTTGAAGTACTTGTGTATATTGATAATGGTGCAAAAAGTGAAAGGTGTCTTTTCATCGTCCTGTTTAAAATAAATGTTGAGATTTAGCGTGTTTTCCTGTGAAGAGATTTCAGGTGTTTTCTTGTGAAGAGAGGCATCTTCCTCTTAATTCCCAGGCCTCTGTAAAAGCAATTCATGGACATAATTAATAATCATCAATGTGAACAGTAAATTCATCTGCATCTGAATGTTTTACTGATTATCTGATCACATAATTTCCCCATATTCTGATTACATTTTTCTGATGCATTTTATATTATATAAATTCTTAATCATGATGATTACGTTAGCAATGGCTTCTCCAAACACAGCAAGCCCGGGAATGGAGAGAACTCAGCTTGACAAGAATTTTAACAGACTTAAGTATGGTGAATGAAACTCACTTTATCTTGCTCGGTATCCCTATTTCTATTTTTAAATATTGTAGTTAAATATTAAGTATTAATATTAAATATTATAGCTGAAAATAGGTGGCATGACATTAAACATGGCTTACATGGCTGGCGAAATTATTACAGCCATCTGTTGTTCAGCGTCCTGGTGAATTTCAGAGGCTTCTGACAGATTTTAGGTCTATTTAACTGCCCATGGTTAGGGAGAAGAGGTGGTCATATTGTAGGAAGACAAACTGAACATCTCTCCACACTAAAGCTGCCACAGGATCTGTGTATCCAAAGGGCTGCTGCTGCATTAGCCAGAACAGCATGGTGAACTGGGTTCCCCACTGTGTGGCATAATAGAGACCACCTTCATTTGCAGGTTTCATCAGGTGGGGGCATGATGCATTTCATCTGATTAATAGATTTGTGGCCAGCGTCGGTGTCTAACAGTTTTGTTGTGGTTTGTTTTGGTTCTGACTATAGTTATCCTAATCTGTCCTGGGCTAGGTTTTGGAAACCAAAACTAGCTGGAAGTGTGTCCTGGCTTTGGGAATAAGATTAGAGAAGGCTGGGATAGTTAGATTCTCAAAGGCGTGACCATGTCTGTTTACTGATAGTGTACACCTGGCACCTGACATAGGGCTGGGTGCACAGTGGGCACTCAGTAAATAAGTGTTGAATAAATGAGAGAATTGAGTTAAACTGGGCAACTGATGTTTTTGGCATGTTATAATTTTTGCTTGGTGACAGGAAGCCACAATAATACATGCATGTGTTTGTGTGTGTGTGTGCATGTGCACGTGTGTGTGTGTTTTATAGTTTCCTTAAGAAATAGAATCAATTTCATTTCTGGGGACTGAAAAAGAACACAGAGTGGCTGGTTTTCCACAATAAACCGTTTCCCTGATTGAAAAAGATAGTTAAGGCTCTTTTAGAGGCAGAAACAAAGATGGAGATGAATCTTCTCTTTTCTTGTGTGTCTGTGTGAGAAGAGAGCACCTGCAAAGCTTTAGAATAGAGAGAAGCCATGGGGAAAACAGGTAGTTTTCTTCCAGACCCCAGGTCTCGAGGATTAGTAGAACATACTAGGAAATAAGTTTCTTTCTCTTGGGAAATTTCTAATGCTGGCAGCTTGAAATAGCATGAAAAGGACTTGTAGTAGTGGCGGGTCTTCAGATAGTTTGCTAGAGAGGAGAAGGGCATCCAAGTTGAGGGAAAGCAGAAAGTAAGTCAGAGGTGCGTGGCAAGTAATGTAAGAAAGCAGAGAAGTCTGAAGCAGAAAGACAGCTGACACCTTCTCAGCACCTAGATGCGGGAAGCCATGTGATAGACATATAAATGTTAGTTTTGAGGTAGCTGTTATTTGAGATAGATACTATTATCCCCATTTTACAAATAAGGAAACTGAAGTTTATAGGGTTTTTAAATAACCCAAAGCCACAAAAACAGCTAGTGCATAATGGGGCTGTGATTTGAACCCAGGCCTATTTGATTTAAAAACCCAAGTTCTTTCCACAGGTTAAGCAATTCCTTTCCTTTCTTATAATTGTATTCTGTATTTAGCAGTTATCCCACGTGGTCATAGTTTTTACCATTTTTAAAGGAAGAGTTCCAGTTTTACAGGGAAGATAATATTGGATCGTGGATTCAGTGTTTTGAGTTTTAGCCGATATGCCTGGGTGTGCTGGATATGGGGGAACAGTGGTAATGGGGGGAAGGAGTCCAGGGGGTCCAAATGCTTGATGCTGAAAGCGTGGTTCTCACACCATTAAAATTAGCATCACTTGGGAGCTTATTAGAAATACAGAGCCTCAGGCCCCACAGCAAACCTTCTGACTCACAGAATGCATTTTTAACAATACCCCAGGTGATTTATGTGTACATTAAAGTTTGAGAAACTCTGGTCTAAACTACTGTGATTGCAAGACCTCACCGGCGAACTCCCTGAGCAGGTGGGCATCTGAGTGGTCGCATACTGTGCAAAAGCGGTGATAGTAGCTACTGTCCATTATTTAGTACTTACTATGTACCAGGTAATATGTTAAGTGTCTTAGGGAGATTTTCTTATTTTAATATTTTCAGTG
>NW_007733580.1:88339-89329 GCF_000696425.1 Galeopterus variegatus | reverse complement strand
AGGTAATATGTTAAGTGTCTTAGGGAGATTTTCTTATTTTAATATTTTCAGTGACCCTGTGAGGTGGGTATTTTTTTCCCGTTTTTAGAGATGAGAAAACTGAACCTTAGAGAGCTTAAGTAACTCGTCCAAAATCAAATAGCTCTGATGCCAACCCAGGAGCGTCCAACTCCAGCCTGATGCTTTTAATTACTATGTTGAGCTGTCCGGCTTGTTTTACAACCAGGATGTTGAACACTGAGTCCAACTGGTGATGATAGGAAAGTCTGACTTGCAGCAGAAAGCATTGCCAACTCACAGTCGTATTCCGTGTAATAAATGTTATCTTACTGACTCTAAATGAAGAGACAAAAATGAAGTTATGTCTTCTGAATACCTCCCAATTGCTTTATTGGGCTTTGTATATATATTTTTTCTTGGAGTAGAATAGCATATTTAGACAAAAGAACTTAAGAAGCATTTTTATTGTTCTGTGGATTATGTTCTAACTTTAAAGATAACTACCTTTTTTACTTTTTACTGACATAAATAAAATACAATAAATAAAATATGATATGAATAAAATACAATTCAATAACACTGGTAATATTGATAGAACTTATTAATGCTGATAATCAGTGATAAAATAAAAGATGTTCAGTGCAGTGAGTACGAAGATTTCGGGGAACATTGATGAGCATATTAGTTTTATGATATTTAACTTTTTTTGTATATTTCTTCAGTGTTCTTTTTCCTTTCTGTCAAATCTTTCTGTTTCATGATTCATTAAGTGGGTGATCTAGGCGAACTGAATTGCCATTGTTTATTAGAATGTCATTGCCACGCTTTAAAATTATGTTCTGTTAGTTTGTCCTTTGTTCCCTGGAACAATGAGTTGATTTTACCCTGAGTGTACTGGGTTGTCAGCTTTAAAATCAATCTTTTGCAAAGCTGACAGGAACAAGGGCACTATTAAATAATTGTTTTGGTCTTTAATCCATAGACTTTTGG
>NW_007733580.1:83519-87246 GCF_000696425.1 Galeopterus variegatus | reverse complement strand
TGAAGCTGTCTGTACTAATTAATTTTAAAAAGCTCTCTTCCGGGCCGGCCTGGTGGCGCACAGGAGAGTGCGCCGCCTGGGAGCACGGTGACACTCCCGCCAAGGGTTCGGATCCCATGTGGAGACTGGTTCCCGCTCACTGGCTGAGCAAGGGGCGAGGGGTGCGATCCCATTGCCGGTCCCGGTCTGGTACGGGCGCGACACCGAGGGTTGCGATCCCATTACCGGTCAGTAAAAAAGACAAAAAAGGAAAAAAAAAAAAAAGTCTGTTGTCTGCATAGCAGACAGCTTGAGCCTTTGGGCCGGCCCGGTGGCGCACTGCTACAGTGCGCCGCTTGGGAGCGCGGCGGCGCTCCTGCTGAGGGTTCGGATCCCACATACAGACCGGCCGCTCACTGGCTGAGCAAGGGGCGAGGGGTGCGATCCCATTGCCGGTCCCGGTCTGGTATGGGCGCGACACTGAGGGTTGCGATCCGTTGCTGGTCACGAAAAAGACAAAAAAAAAGGAAGAAAAAAAAAAAAAGCTCTCTTCCTCAGCAAAAGTGTTGCGATCCGTTGCCGGTCACGAAAAAAGACAAAAAAAAAGGGAAAAAAAAAAAAAAAGCTCTCTTCCTCAGCAAAAATATTTATATTCTTACATTACACACAACTCTAAAGACCTTTCCAGTAGTGTGCTGTTAAGTCTTTAATAACTAGCTATGGATGGGGGAGGAGGGAAAAGAAGCCTGGTTTACATTGTTTGCCAATTTCTGTGGTGTAAATACTCCCATTGTGGTCAATTTGAACCTGGGGATGAGAAGAAATGCAGACAATTGTCTTTTGCTGGCCGTGCAAGCTGGCTTACCATATCACTGATTTTAGCACCAAGACATTGGAAAGGGAGAGGCTGCCAGAGGGAGGCAGTGGAGAGGCAGATCAACTGAAGAATGGTAGAAAATAGTAAGAAACATAGAACAAGTTGGGAGGTGGGGAGTTCTATTAAAATAATTTGAGTAAAGGTATCTGTTCTCTTCCATGAAGCTGCAGAGATGGAAAACAAAACAAAACAAACCTAAATGTGGGGGAGAAATCTTCACTAAAAGTAGGAAATGGCTAAACCCCAAATATTAAGCCTCTCAAGAGTATCTGCCAAATTTGGTGATATTTGGAGCAAATCTGAGGAAAATCAAAATATGTCTCTCTTAGAGTCCCAGCAGATGGAGGCTCTGCAGGGCCAAAGCAGAGAGTCCTCATTTGGAACAGAGTTTGAGCCCAGATCTTCCCTGGGGAAGCAGAGCTTTGTTTCTAGCTGTTTCCTAGATTATGCAAGAACTTCCATGTGCTCTTTCTCTTTTTTTTTCTTTTTTCTTTCTATAATTTAGGTTCATAGTGTGTTTTCTACTTTTTTGTGGTTATAAATTATTACAAATATGAATAAGTAATATAATAAAATCTCATGTTTATAGATAGCTTTAGATACTACCTAGTGACTCTCAGATTTGAAAAATTTTAAAAATACCACATGCTTGCTTCCTTCCATCTCTTCCAATCTTGTGATTATATTACTTATCATTTATTATATTGTCAAGATTTATAATATTTTGATTACATTCGGTATACCATGATTGTTTGTCTTTCATTTCATATTTAAAGAAATTGTTGCAAAAAAAGCAGAACAAAAGAAAATATCAAACCAGAAGGCATAAAAATATGAACAAATAGAATTAAGATGAATCACCTGGTTATTAGAAACCAGACATAAAGGAGATAAACTCATTTATTAGAAGGAAACTATATTTTGAATGAGTCATCTAAAAGTGATTATAGGCAAATGTAAACTAAAACTCAGCAGTGGTTGCAATTAATATGAAAGGTATATGAAGTTTTTACTTTAAACTATATGCCTTTTGTGGTCTGAACTTTTCAATAAACTTGTGTTACTTTCACAATTTTTAAGGCATCTAAGACTATGTTTATTTATTATGAGACACAGCTGCATCTTCTTCATAGTAAACACTCTGTTTTCTCCCTGCTTTTTGTAACATGCAAGCCCTCAGTATATAGTGGCTGAAAGAACATCTCCTTGAGATATCATAGTATTATGATGTGTGTTCTACATTGGCCCCAAGCTTTGGAGTTTGCATTTTTCTCTTTTGATTCTCATGATCCCTAGTGAGGGAAGTGATTTTTTTGCTATTTAGCAGATGAAGAAGCTAAGGTTCAGGGAAATTAAACTGTGTGTCCAACATCGCACCATCTCATGTCTTCTGAATAATTTTTTAAGTACAGTTTTTTTCTCAACATAAGATAGTAGTCTCTTCAATGAAATATTATAGTTATGATTCTGTTTATTCTTTAGAATCTATATTTATGAATTAAAGACATAATTTTGAAATTATATTAAATATTTTATTATTAGAAGAATGTAACTCCTTTTAGAAAGATCTCAATCTTTTAGAGGATGTGATCAGGAAAAATAACTTCTGGGGAATAATTTTTTCTTGAGGTCAGGTGGATGCATGTGGGTGTAGTGTTGACTTAAATATCTTAATGGAGCAGCTGTAAACCACAAGCCTATACCAGTGGCTCTATCCTGAAAACTCAGTTCTTCATATAAATAAGAACAATAGACTGTCCGAGGATTTCTGGGGTTGTGAGGGTTTAAGACTTGTGATAAACAGAAGTGTTTAGGGTGGGTGTCAGATATTACACGTGGCTTGCTGGAGATGCCATGACTCAGTTTCTTCCTCTTGAGACTACTTGTGGAAAAGTGGTTAAATTGTGTACATATAGATGCAAATAGTATTGTGTTTGCATGGCGTTTTTAATGGTTACTGCTGGCCTGGCCTCAGTATTTTGTCTCAGGTGCCCACTCTGTAGGATACACTGGCTGAATGTTTATCTCCGAGGTCTGACATTCAGCTTTTGAGGGCAAATGGGTGACCACAATATAGCCATATACCCACAGTAGCAGCTGCAGAGGTTTAAACAAGATGTTCAGCTTCTTGAGGGTAGGCACCGAGCTGCCCCTCAAGTTTAATGCAAGGAATATAATAGAAAGCCATTAAATAACTATGTAGTATGCTTCCATTCCACTTGCTTCTGCTTGGAAAAACAGATTTAGCTTTATAATAGTGAGAAATCTAGAAATTGCTCACACTGTAATTTCACAGAGATTAGTGCAAGTTGGGACAGATGGAGAGCCTAATAATTTAGTGACTTTTCTAAGCACTTTGAAACTAGTCACAGTGTCAGGTTGATGGATTAAAAGTTGGCAAATAGAATCTAGAGTTATTAGCATTTCCCAAACCTGTCTTACAAAGTACAGTTCTCTCTGGATGCCCCTCAAATAAAGGGTTCTGCAATTAGATAAGTCTGGGAAATAAAACATAAAATATCTCTTCTATTAGATTCATGAGAATATGAGCATATTAAAAGCCTGGAGAAATTTTGCAATACAGAATTTCATGTATATTAGTGTAGGTTGGCCATCCTAAAACTTCACCCTGGAACCTTGTTTTGCAGAACATTTTACATTCTCTGTCACATTTTGGGAAATGCTGAATTTTTTATTCTAATGCTAGCACTAGTGGATGGGTAAATCTGGGGGCTTCTGTATAAGTGTGTGTGTGTGTGTGTGTGTGTGGCATGTTAGCATGTTAATTTGATGTAGAATTAAAATTCTCTACAGGTGTATTTATAGGACAAAAGTCTCAGCATTTTACTGTCGATGCAGGGAAGATAATCT
>NW_007733580.1:81023-83146 GCF_000696425.1 Galeopterus variegatus | reverse complement strand
TAACTTAAAAGTTTAAACATTATTATTTCCTTTCTTGAACTCTGAAAATATAAAGGAAGAAAATGAATAAAAAGTGACAGCTTGGGGAGGTTGAGACAAAGATTCTGAGCAGCTTGTAACTAAGTTACATTTCCTGAATTGTGGGCAATCAGGTGTGCTTTCCTTTAGGTTTATTTCTTGAACTTTTTGTAGTCTTCATTATAGAAAAACCAAAGATCTGTTTTAAGGAAGAGTTCAGATGCAGGCCTCAAATTATGAACACCCAACCTCTGACAAGTGGCACTTTTGTTACGTTTGGGGCCTCTTACTCATTCCCGGGCAGTGTTGCTCGGCAATATGCCTGTAAAAAGCATTTGCTATATTTGTTCTTCTGCTTAGAATAGTTGAAAGAGTCTCTCCTGGCCACTTTGTCTGGATGTTTTGTTGTGGCTGTGGGCACTGTTTGTCCAGCCTCTCAATTTGTGGCTGAGGGGTGGGACTTTGTGTGCGAGGACCAGTATTACAGCCCTGCCTGTATCTGCTCATCCCCAGTCTCTTGCCCCTGTCTCCCTTCTGGAAAGAGTGAGCTTATCCAAGGACGGTGGTTGCCCCTGAAGTTCTCCACCTGCCTCAGGCATGCTCTCCAGAGCCTGCCTCTGACTGGGTGAAGTTTAAATCAGGTAAGAGAGCATTTTGAAAAATGGCTTTTTGAGTAGAAACTAAGATTTACAATAGGGGAGCTATTTTGGTAAGTTTGTGGTTTGTGTAGCTTGTAGAAGGGCTATCACAATTTTATTTTCCTGGTTCCTGAAGGTAAGCAGATATAGGTATATGTAGTGGTCAGAAAGAAAATATTTCTGTCTTTAAATTGCTTGGAACACCCAAACGTAATTAAANAGTGGTCAGAAAGAAAATATTTCTGTCTTTAAATTGCTTGGAACACCCAAACGTAATTAAAGACTTTTATTTACTGATTATTGATTTTTTCTTTAGCTTTTGTAAATAGAAATCTAAGACAAAAGCCAACGAAGTATATTAGACACTATCATTTTGTGGTAATTCTAGCATTAGTTATAGATTTATTTTAATGTTTCTTTTCATAAAATTTTCTACACCTAACTGTAACTCAAAAAGATTTTTTCAATAAGGCATACATATATTGGTGCGGTTTGCTTAGCTGGTAGGACTTTTTGTGTGTGTGTTATTTAGCACTTATTTTATTTTAAAAATTAACCATGTGTACATGTATGGAAAATCTCTGTACCTTCTGTTCAATTTAGCTGTGAATAAAAACTGCAATAAAAAATAAGGTCTATTTAAAAAAGTAACCAGTCTCTTGATAATACTTTCTGTGAATACTTAAATATAATGCAATAAAGCACAGATGTTTAACATTTTTTTCATCATGCATGAATTACTATAAAAGGCTGCTTCATTTTTGTTTTTCATAATTAGTAATGAAAGTATGGGATATATTTCAGTGTTTTATTTTGATTTGCCATTTTTTTGTTCAAGTACGTAGTATTAAGATAGGCAAAATGATTATTTTTGAAAAGTCTCTTCTAAATAAGAAGTGAGAATGAATATATACTTGGTACTTATTGTCTTGAAAATGTACTGATTTCTTGTCTTGGAAAGTTAATCAGCCATTATGTAAATTTCTTCCTGAAATAAGAGAGTGGAAATTAATAACTTAGAAAGTTGGTTTGTGTATTTGGTAATCATGTTTCTAAAAACAGTTTTTCCTGTAATATTGCACATAATTCATGGACAAAGACGTGATACTGAAGCATGAAATTTGCTTAGTACAGAATAATTGGCTTCAAATGGCTTTAGAAAAATATTTAATAGTTGTGTACTGTTTTTTTTAGTTAAGAATATCTTAGTATCTTTAAAAACATTTATAATTATGAAAGAAGAGGTGAAACCTTTAGTTTTGTGTGAATCATAACTAGCCACAGATATTTGAGACTAAAACAGTCTTTATTATAATGGCCGAAGTAAACAAAATCTGATCACTAGAATAAACTTATTTTAGAGAGATTATACATGAATAAAATGCAACATTCTGTGGCTATTTTTAAGGATGTGTGAAGAACTTTCACAGCTGTGTCCTACAGCCATAACAGGGACAGTGGCCTGAG
>NW_007733580.1:20469-80199 GCF_000696425.1 Galeopterus variegatus | reverse complement strand
ACCGAAGTAAACAAAATCTGATCACTAGAATAAACTTATTTTAGAGAGATTATACATGAATAAAATGCAACATTCTGTGGCTATTTTAAAGGATGTGTGAAGAACTTTCACAGCTGTGTCCTACAGCCATAACAGGGACAGTGGCCTGAGAACTCCTTTGATAGTTATCTTTCAGAGAAAGAAAATATTCTGTACACTTTTTACATTAAAGAGCAATTACATGCAAAGCGATCCACTCTTTAAAGATATACAGAATGTTTCCATACACAGTGGAGAATTTGAAACCTTCCAAAATTTTCAAAACAGGTTCAACAGTGTTTTATTTTTAAAGACTCTCCAGGGGCTTCAGGGTGAAGTCCTTTTATACAGATAGAGACTAGGACTGAAGCATTGTGGAGAAGTTGTCAGGGGAAGGTGCTTATAGGAGACAAGGTGTACAAAGCTTAATATTGCTCACCTACACCTGCAAAAAATAAAGCTAAATATAAAGCTGCTATAGAGAAGACTTAAGTTGTGGTTGTTCTGTCTATAGGCTTGTTGTTAGATCACGCCACTGCTTTTCCCACTTTAGTGTGTCTGTGAATCATTTGTGATTTCGTGAACTGAATATTCTTACACAGCTGGCGTGGGGTGAGACCTGAGATTGTGCATTTCTAACAAGCTCCCAGGTGCTGCTGGTGCTACTGGTTCAGGGACTACACTTTGACTAACAAGGAGCTACACCATCAGATAACAGATAACTGCTCAGACTGTTAGTTTAACCTAATGGACATTGTCTATCCGTACCAGGCAGTCAGAGTGCAAAGCACATGACTGAGAATGTGACTGTGGTGAGCAGACTAGTCGTAGACGCTGGCCCCTTCGTGGCTGATATAAATGATGATGTGTGATCTGTGGTTTTCCCTGGAAGGAATGTACAGGATCGTAAGTTCTGATGAGCTTCCATAGCTGTCTCTTCCAGGACTCATTATCATCGGCAGCCATGCCTTTCGCCTGTCAGCATGTCTCCCTTTGCCATAGCCATAACCACCAAGGGCTCATCTGCTCCTTCTGTCGCTGGCACTTCCTACTCATCAAGAGCCTTTTATGTGTGTTGGGTTTGATTCGTGTTCTGCACCTGAGCCTCTGTGGTGTCTTCTGCCCAACCTGTCTTGCAGGTGCCCCACTTTGGCTCACTGTGAATTTAAATATAGAAACTTTATCTGTGGGGAGCTGCTTCTTCCCTCTCACTTAACACACAGTTTTCCAAAGTAATCATCCAGTTTCAGGCAGGTTATTTTTGTAAAAACCCTCCAAGTCTCAGCTTGTTAGATTTATGCCTTGAATTTTCAACTTAAATATTCTGCCAGAGTCCTAGATTACAACGTGAACTCCCAAAAGGAAGGAAGTGGGCAGTGAGGTGGCAGTGTGACACTCCGAGCTCTTCAGTGATTCCTTTCTTATTTTATTTTTTTTCCCCAATGTTGTTTACGAAAATCTTAAACATGGTAATTTGAAAGTTTTACAGTGAACAACTATATATTCACTACCTATATTGCACCATCACACTATTTTCTTTGTCGCCTCTTTGTCCATCCACTTATTCCTTTACCCATCTCTCACCATCTCATTTTTGATGTATTTTAAAATAAACCACAAGCATCAGTTTACAGATTCAGCATGCTTATTATTACTAGAGTTCAATATTTATTGACACTTTTTATGAAATTTATGTACAATGAAATGGACACATCCTTACTTGGACATAAATTGGATTTGGACAAATGGATGGACCTGTGTAAATTAATCCCCCAACAAGATAAAGAAATTTGCCATCACCTGAAAAAGTTCCCTCGTGCCTTTTTCCAACCTTTATGTTCTTTTGTGAATCTCCTCAAAGAAGGACTTATTGATCATACTTAGTGATTTGTGATCAGTTTATTTCTTTAAAATTAATGCTTTGTAGATTTTATTTCATGCAAGTTACTTATATACTTAGGAAAACATTGTACAACTCTAACAAATTAATATTTAGTTTTGACTAATTAGTGATGTTCTTGTTTCTGACAAAAATTAAAGTTTTAACAAGAGCAGCTTAGAATATCTGGTTTTTACTTAGTACAGATACTTGCCAATGACTTTATTGATTCTTATAACATTTTCCACTATAGTTGGTAAGATAATATAAACAGAGATACAGAGACTTGGAAGTAACTGTGTTCTAAGAGGTTCTTTGGGCTGACACACTTGGTTTCTCTGGATGGAGAAATCCTTCTGTCAGGAAGCTGTTTTCTGTGAAGATTGTATCTGAGGATGTGTTCGCCCCGTAATTTAGCCTGAAATATAAGTTGGTTCATACTGCCTCTTCAGAAACAAAAACTCTGTCTCACGAATTGAAGATTATAATTCATGACAGTCCATGTTAGTCACCTTTACCTTCGAGTACTTCACAGAGGACTGGCATTGATTTGGATCTGCCTTGACATGGATGCATGGAGCTGTGAAAAACCTCCACTATCCAGAAAGCAACTTGCTTGAAATGCCAGGCTCTCAGAATGACCTGTAGCTAGAAAGTGAAAATTTCTGACAATTTCTTAGGTCATAGAGAAGCAGTTTTTGAATATCTAGCAAGAAACTAGCACAGCAGAAAGGACAGGGCAAAACAAATGAGTTATGCCAGCACCATAAGTTGTTCTGGAGCTCTAAAGTGCTCAGATTGAGCTCTTTGAAAGTGTCATAAAACTCCCTTTTGTGGTTTGCTTCTTTTCACCAGTCACTTTAACATACTTTAATGGATGATGAGACTTGTTGTCTGAAAATCCACACAGCTCCCTCAACTGTTATTTACATGTAGATGCTTTTTTAGGGGGTACCGATTTAGTAAGAGTTTATTTAGCTATTTTCGCTGAGAAAAATCCATTCAGTATAACTTGGAGTTAGGTAGATATTATATGGTTGATACTCAGAAGCTTCTTTTACAGTCTTCCTTTGGAATACTACATAGAAATTTATAGTGATTTTCAAAGGTATCTCATTAATAGAAAGTTATGTTTTCTTACTCATAAAAGAATGTAAGAAAATATCCCAGTAGTTTATAAAGCACAGAACAAACTCAACAAAAATATCCAGTAGTTTTTAAAAAGCATAGAATGAATACTCAACAGTTACCTATTCAAAAATTAAAACCAGAGACTGGCTATATTTTGTTAGGGCTAATGTATAGATAACTACCTATAGTCCAGAGAAGAGAAATCCTACATGCATATTTACTCCCTTCTTGTTTTCCAAGCTACTTAGTTTGTAGTTGCTTTTCTCTGAGAGGAGACAGAGCAATTTTTGCAAACACTTGCCAAAATCAGTTCTGATAAAAATAACTCAGAGAATCATGTTTTAAGAAAATAAATTAAGGTTATAAAACCTAAGCAGCTTTCTACTGGGTTACAGCAGTATCTAAGACTTCTACTTATTTAAATATTTCATCTGATAATGTAATTGGAGGCACAGAGGCACATACTGCATTTATTTATACAATTGTGTATTATGTAACAAAATAGAGAGTTATGGGAAATGCTGGCTATTTCCCCCTCTCATAATTTTAAGCCCCCATGGAATAGAAAGAAATATCAATTAATCTTCTCTCATATCTTATGGAGTGGTTGCATTGATTATAAATTCATCATATAACAAAGGGCTACTGTTTATGTAGGTTTCATTGTATTTTCAGCTTCAACTGAAAATTTAAAAGTCCAGGACAGGAGAGATGTCAACAAGCCAATCCTTTTTCTAGTGGGATATCTTGCCCTTTTTTCTACAGACAACTTCTCTATTCTTGAAGGCTCAGCATAAAAATCGGACCTTTCTGAAGGTTTCCTGACTGCCATAAGTCAAATTCATGACCATTATCTCCCTTTCCTGTCTACATATTATATTGGCTTATAAGCCTTTTGGCATCATTCTTCAGTGCAGATAAAGACTGCTTATTAATCTCTAATTATTTTGTATATTAGCCTTCCCACATATTCCCAGTGACAGTGTAAAATCCTCTGTGCAAGAACTCTTATACTTCTTTTGCTTTTTCTAATCTTTCCTTGTTTAGTATTTTGGAGAGCCTTCATTCAATAAATATTGTTGGCTGATTGCCTGAGTATTGGAGAGCCCTCTTGTCTCTGCAAATGTAACGAACCTCATTTTCCCCTTCTTCTATCAACTTGCTCTAAGAATAGAATTAACAGAAAGATTACATTAAGGCAAAATAATTTGGAGTTTTCTGTCTTCATTTTTAAAAGTAATTTCCATGGGTCTGGATATGTTTCAGTAGTAGTTTAACATTTAGCATTGTAATAGTTCCTTTCATCTGCAAAGAGCAAATTGTTTTTCTAAAATAATTTTATTGTCCAGACTGACTCCATAAAGCAGTTTGGCCCCACTGATGACCTAAAATGTAAGAAAAAAATCTAACACGCTGAAGTTCAGCTTCCGAATGACTTGAGAACACATGTGGGACCATACTTTGCTTGCAGTGCATCTTCGCCAGACATATAGGAACTCTGTCAACAGCTGAGCTCTTGGCCTCGTCATCTTTGATGTGGTCCGTGGTCTGGAGTGGAGCACTAAACCAGAAAAAGCCAGTCCATTGGTTTATTCATCCTTTGTCTTTGGTCCAGATAGATCACATGATTGGACCTACCCAGTAAGGAAGGTAAAGAGCAACAGTCAATGTTGTGGTCATACTTTGTGGATCCTGCACAGAGTTACTCGTTGCCAACTTTATGCAAACAGATTTGCCTCATCTCCAAACAGATCAGATCTGGCAAAACCTAGGCCTGTGTTTTCCCGTTAGAGGAGGCACATGCTCTCTAGTTCAACCCAGCATCCTCAAGACCCCTGTGTTAGTTTCCTGTTGCTGCTGTAGCAAACTGCTAGAGATTAATAGCTTAAAACAATGAAAATTTATTTATTATCTTATCATTCTGGAGGTCCGTAGTCTAAAGTAGGTGTGCAGGGCTGTGTTTTTTCTGCTGGTTCTTGGGCAGAATCTGCAGGTGACCTTTTGGAGGCTTCCTGAGTTCAGTAGCTCATGACTGCATCACTGTGACCTCTTGTTGCCATTGTCATATGTTCTTTGATCCTCCTGTCTCCCTCTTTCATTTTTAAGGACCTGCGTGATTACATAGGGCCCACCGAGATAATCCAAGATCATCTCCCCATGGCAAGATCCTTAACCTTGTCATGTCTGCAAAATCTCTTTTGCCATGGAAAGTGACATTCACAGGTTCCAGGGATTAGGACATGGACATCTGGAGGGAGGGGCATTGTTCTGCCTACCTACCTCCAATCTCCCCCAACCTGCCCCGCCTCCAGTGGAGCATCTGACTGCCTCAGGCTGAGACATCTAGAGGGTTGAACAACTGAAATTGATTTTTATTTCCCTGGAGTTGGATATCTATCCAACAAATAAGATGGGAATGTTTTTAAAATTGATTCTTCCCCCCACCTTCATAAATGACCATATATTGGTGTATCTTGTTTTTTTAAAAATGCTGTATTAAATAATTGCAAGAAATAAACCGCTCTTCTTTCTTTCTTGGCTTGGTTTTTTTCCTTCTTCTTTTTTTTTTTTTCCATTTTACCTGACAATATTTTTTATTTCAAGATCTTTTTACACTGTGGTTTTCATTTCGTCTATAGAGTAAACTTCATACACATTAAGCTACTTCTTTTCTTCTTGGTACCTTGACCATTAATCTCTTCAAATCCTAATTCCTATTCTCTGTGGGATTTCTGGTTATATTGAGATTTGTGGTTTTCTTCCTTGATTTTCCAATTTTTAATGTATTTTTTTCTTTTTCACCCTCTAGTCTTTCCCTCACAATTCCCTTATCTTTGTCTTTGTCATTTGACAATAGAAAATGATGTACTTTTTGAACTTGTGACTCTGTCATTTATCAACAGGATACAGTACATTATTCATTTTTGCTGATAAAAGAGTGGCAAAATTAATGTCAGAAATACAGAAGCTACTTAGTAATGTAAGAATTGAGAGTAACTCATCTATACACAAAAGTATCTGAAGCAGAAACAATTTGTTCATCTTCTTTTCTAAGAATCATGAAATTTTCTTTTTTTGACTTTTTTTTATTGTTATTAGTTACTGATAGTGTAGCTAGTGAAATAAAGTAATTAGACTTCTTTTTACTTACTTTATGGGTATGGTTGTTCCAGAGCTATATGAGGGCATTGGTTCAGAAAATCAGAGTTAAAGCATTGGTTCTCAAAGCTTGGTCCCCAAGCCATTAGCATCAGTATCACCTGGGAACTTGCTAGAAATTCAAATTATCAGGCCCCAACCCAGACCTACTGGATGGATCAGAAGCTCTGGGGATGGGGCCCAGAAATCTGTGTTTTAACAAGCTCTTCAGGAAATTCTGATGTACAATCAAGTTTAACCATTGGTGTATTGTATTGTCACACTAGAGGGATGGGAAAGGATTAACTCTTCTAGGTCTCATTCTTCAGATTAATTTAGGCATTCACTAGCCCCAGTCTCCAGATTGTCACTTTCAATAAGCTATGCTCTTCGAATATTCTCAGTTCCAGTAAATGGTGCTCTTGAAGATTCTAAATTCCAATAAACTGTGCAAATTCACCTTGTTTTACCTTGAAAGTAGTGATCTGTGGATTGGTATCAGGAAGAAATAGTCCTTCTTAGCTGAAGGGTCTACCTACAAGGCTTAAAGCTCAAGTTTTGCCAAACTAAAAACAAATCTTATCCTGGAATCCAACAGTTTATTCCTGTCTCAGATAGGTCCATGTCCCATCCAGAAAATAATGGCAATTTCAATAAGTGTTATATTATCAACTCACTGAAAACTTCAGAAGGAATCACCAGCTTATTTTATATGAAAGAAAAAATTTGAGTCATTCCCTTCATCTGTGCCACCTGCAGAATTATTCAAAATAAATTTCATGTCTACCACATAAGCCTGTATTTATGGCAAATCAGATTAGCCCTAACATTGTCTCCAAATTTGGTGAGAAGTCCACTGGGCCACTTAAAAAATACTAACTTTATTGAATGATAATTTACATGCAATATTTTTTACATGCATCTATTTTTAGTGTTTGTTTTGCATTTTATGAGTCTCAACAGATGTGTACACCAGCGTTACCACCACCACAATCACAATATAGAACCTTTCTGTCATCCCAGAAAGCTTGTTTGAATCCCATTGCAGTCCATACCTCCCAATCTCTGACCACAGGCAACGACTAATCTGTTTTCTGTCACTGTAGGTTCTTTTTGCTTTTTCTGGGATTTAAAACAAATGAAACCGTGTATACCTTTTGTCTGGCTTTTTTTCTCTTAGCATTATGTTTTTGAGATTTCTCTACGTTGTTATGTGTATCAGTAGTTTTTTAAAAAAATTACTGAGTAATATTCAATTGCAAATATATGCCACAATTTATTTACCTGTTGGTGGACCTGTGTATATTTCTGGTTTCAGGCATTAAGAGTAAAGTTCTTATGAACATTTTTGTACAAATTTTTGTATGGATATGTTTTTATTTCTCTTGGGTAAATATCAATGTTTGGAATGGCTGGTTCATATGGTAGATGCATGTGTATATGCATAAGAAACTGCCAAATTGGTTTCCAAAATGGGTTGAATTATTTTGCATTCCCTCTAGCACCATGAGTGTTTCCACTGGGCCATTTTTACATGTTGTGATGTCAGACAAATAGAAAGAAACTTTAAATTTATGTTGATATCTAATGCGTATATATTTACATTATGCACACATGTAAGTGTATATGTATACACACACAAATGTGGATATATTTTATATCATATGAAGCAGCACCAATTTTGCTAGAAAAATATAAGATCTTATTTATACATAATATAAAATTCCAACTTGTGAGCATATACTCAAAACCCTTAAACTATAAATGTGATTTCTGTTTTTTTTTTCTTAATATTTGTTTACTTTAGTCATTTGCTGGTAATTACTAACAGTCAAGTAGCAAACTTTTAAGAAAAACAGTAGAAACTCTAATGAAATAAATTTTCCCTCTGACTCTCCTTATTTTGGGCCTGTGACCTCTGGTATTACACCAGGCAAAGTTTAAGAACCTCTGATATAAGCAGTGGGTCAAGGGCATTCAAATGGGGGAAACTGAGCAAGAGTGATCATATAGGGAGCAACAGAGATGGACTGGTGGTGAGGGAAGAGAGATTTTCCAGGAGAGGTGGTCAGGACCAAGGAACAAAATAAGAAATCAGATGAGGGGATAACCAGTGGATGTGGCCCCATGGACAAGAAAGACCAGACTTACACATATCGTTGTGATACTAAACAGAAGGTGAAAAATATCTAACATGCTGCAGGGGAAGAGAGTGATTAATTGTATACCTGGAGTTGGGAGGAGAAAATTGGGGAAAATTTCAAAAAGAACAGTTAGTAGGGGATAGGAGCAGATTAATACAAATAAACTTATCTATATACATGAAAATGCTGGAATTGCTGAATAGTGCTGTTAGAGTGTGGTAATAAAATAGATGGTTGGGTGGTTTGTTTTATAGATTTTATCCTAAAGATATGATGACTAGCTAAACTGCTGCTATTAATTTATATCACACAGCAAACAAATCCCACGGGATTGGACTGAACCAGGGGCAAGGTGCTGGTATAAATTTCAGTGACTCATCTCTTGTGTCTAAAATAGCAGCAGGCTAGGGGTCAAAGAGTAGTCCAGGGAGGAAATCTTTTTGACACATGTTCCTTATTCATTATTCGTAATTCAGTTTCCCAAGCTGGTGTAGGGAATAGGGTGTAGCTGGGTAAGGGTGGGAAATGGGAAGTGAGCTTGCATCAGGTAATCATGAAAGGCATTGTGTTACATGCAAAGAAAATATGATTTTATCCTACAGGTTTTCAAAATGGCTTCAGACATACCCTTGGTCATAAATGAAAGTCTTCTAATAGGGTCCATGCAAGGGCTCAGAGACTCTTAAGAGATTATTTATCTCATTAAAAGGGAATTTGGAATGTGATTCCATCTGGATAAGCTGTTGCTATAATACCCTGGAAAACTTGGTTCCAACAAAATTATTTAAGCACTTGAGAAATAATCAAAAAATACCCTTGAACTTGTTATTCAGACATGGACTTGCCAAGTGCTAGGGTGAGACTTGTAGAGATGATAAGTCTACTGTGAATAAGGCACTTAAGATTTAGAGCCATATGTTGTGATTGATAGTGTTGTTGGAAAAGTTTTTTGGAAATTATGACCTTGACGAAGCTTTGAATAGCTGACCAGGATGAGGCCACCAGAGTTGTCCCAAGGGTTGTCACTTGTTGAGGGCTGTCAGAGAGCTTTGGTCTCATGCACTGTGTGCAGCTCTCCTGCACTCCTTCCATTCATGACTTTAGTCTTTTCATGAGAAGCTGGTGCTGATCCAATTAATTTTTGCAAACAGACTGGAGGTGTCATGGGGTGTCTGTCAGAAGAGAATCAGGGCACCAAGCATTGTTTTCTCTTGCTATATTGGTCACTATTCAAGGTATATTCTCAGAGTAAGTCTTGATAATGCTCAACAATTAAAAGTATTTCTTTGAGGACTATTTGTTTATGTGTTTTTTTTTTTTTCCTGTGTCTTCTCTGTCTCTGTCCTAGATAGGGCTGAGTCTTAGCCATTTTGTGTTGCAATAACCTGAGACTGGGTAATTTATAAAAATCAGAGATTTATTTCTTACGGTTCTGGAGTCTGGGAAGCCCAAGGTAGGGTGGGGGGTAGCATCTGGTGAGGGCCTTTGTGCTGCGTACATTCTATGGCAAAAAGGTAGGAGGTTGAGAGAGAGCAAGAGATTGAATAACTCATCTATGAGGGCAGAGCCCTCATGGCCTAATCGCCTCTCAAAGATCCCACCTCTTAACACTGTTGCATTGGGATTAAGTTTCCAACACATGCTTTTTGTGGGGCACTTGAGAAATAATTTACCATTCAACCCAAGCAGGCTACTTTAACAAAATAATTTAACATTCAACCTAAGCAGGCTACTTTAACAAAATGCTATAGACTGACTGGCTCAAACAACATTTATTTCTCACAGTTCTGGAGGCTGAGAAGTCTAAGATGAAGATTTCTGCAGATTCAGCTTCTGGTGAGGGCCCTCTTCCTGGTTTGCAAAGAGCCATCTTCTCATTTTGTCCTCACATGGCACCAGGGTGGGGGGCTAGAGCAGAAGGTTTATTTCTCTCTTTTTTTTTGTAAGGGCATTAATGCCATTATAATGACCTCACCCTCATGATGTATTCTAATTCTGATAACCTCCCAAAGACCCCATCTCTAATTACCATCATGTTGGGGACTGGGGCTTCCACGTATGAATTTGTGGGTGGGGTCCACAAATATTCAGTCCATAGCAGTCTCAGTAAGACAACAAAATGAGACAGTAATTGTTCAGTTGAGTTTCTTAGAATAACACCAATACAGAATCCCAAAAGAGTGTTCATCTACTTTTGTTTTGGGGGGGGGTAAAGAAAGGAGGTCAACATTAGGGGGACTAGGGAACTGATTTCAAAAAATTAATTAAAAAAATCTAAAGCCACTGGAAGGTACCAGAATATGGGAAGTTTCAAAGAAGAAATGAAATTGAAGATAGAAGGCATCTTGTTCTATTCATGGACTCTTAAACTCCCAGCACTTTCTGCAATGATTCTGAAGGCAATCCTTTGTCAAAGATAATCATCCTGGTATTGTGGTGATGGAAAAAGATGGGAAAGCGACCAACACCTTTTATCTTCTTCTGTGGCTTTACTTCAGTTGGATTTTTTCTATCTCATTTCAGTAGGTTGCTTTATTTGGCTCAGAATGAGCTCACGGTGCTTTTTTGGTGAATGTGTTCTCCTTAGGAAAGCATTTCCTTTAAAGTTCTAGGTGAAACATTCCCAGCTTGGTGGACCCCACATTGTGACATCATTGAAGGCACTATATTTGGGAAGCCATCCATGGCTGCTTCAGTTCTAGAAATGAGTCAGATTGTTAAAATTACTATGAGCATGGATTTTATGTTGTGTTTTGAAATTTAAATTAGTATCAAAAGAAACCATTCGAGGGTCATGATCCAGCATCTTGCCTCAAAATAACAAGCAAAAACAAAAACCAACCTGATTTTTATGATTGGGAAGCAACGGTTTTATGCAACTAGTTAACTTTTAAAGAAATGAAACACTGTCACTTTGGACCAATTTGTGGGCTGTCAGGTAAATTCACTTATTGTTGCGCGCGTGTGTGTATATTTATCTATCTATCTATATAAAACACATAACTCTAGGTCCTGTTTTTATTAGTTGTATCCTGACAGTCACACATGTTAATTTATGTAATAACTGCCCTACTGCAAACCAGTCTAGTTTTTCTGTTGGGACAGAGCCACACCTAGGTGAACCTTACTGACCATGAATACTTTGCTCCTTTGTGGACAAAATCCCTGGGATGGAATCTCCTATTAAATAGCAGGTGCTAAACAGAAACCTACTGCTTGACTGAGTGATAACATTTTCTAGAGATTTTTTGTATTTAAACTGAGATTTAGCAAAGGCATATTATTCATTCTTGTTCTTAGAATCAACCTTTACTCCTTTCTTTCTGTCTTACCCACACATGGCAAATCCTGTCTGCTCTGCCTTCAAAATTTGTGCACCTTCTTCATACCAATTCCATTACTGCCATTCTGGTCTCAACCACCTTCTCTTTCACCCAGTTTACTCATCTCTTTTCTCCCAGGCTTGTTTCCCCCCATTTCCTCCCCACCCCGTAGTCTGTTCTCTACTCAGTACCCAGCGTAACCTGCTAAGCATAAGCCAGATCCTGTGCCTCCCTACGAAGAAACTTCTAACAGGTCGTTATCTCATCCCAAGTAAAGCCAGAGTCTTTACCATGGCCCATGTGATCTGATGCCTTCTTAGCTCTGACGGCATTTCTGACTTCGTGACACTGGCTTCCTTGTCATTCCTCAAACACACAGGTGTGCTCTCCCCTCAGGGTCTTTGCCTTGGCTGTTTCTTCTTCTAGGAATGTTCTTCCTTTCCCCATTTTTATCTGTAAGGCTAATTCCCTCACCTCCTTAAGTCTTTGCTTAATTATAAACTGAGCCTTCTTATTAACCCCTACCCTGTGCCCCACTTTTCCCCATAGCACTGACTGCCTTGCAACTTACTATGTAATTTATTAATTATTATGTTTAGCATTTACTCACCAGCCCCCTACAAGGCCCCCATGTAAGTGTGATGGTGGTGGTGGGTTTTCTTTTCCTTACCGATGTGTCCCAAGTACCTAGAATAGTGCCTTGACACATAGTGAGAAATCAATAAATACTTGATGAATAAATGAATGCTCAAGCAAGGGTAATGGATTGACTCTTATTGTTCCTTGACTGCAGGTGCCTGTTTTTTAAATCAGATTTAATAAATCATAAAGCTGTTTCTTATTATATTGGTTTCAGACGTTACATTTTACATATTCACTCATAATATGAGTCAAAAGAAAGTTGTACAAAGATATTATTTGTCACAACCCATTTAGATTGTTTTGTTCTGTTCACAACAGATTAGCCTCTGCCAACCCATTCTAGAAACTTCCATTTGATTTTTAGAGGTTTTTAATTGGGGCTTGGCTCTTTTCAGGAAAGGGACACTCTAACATCTGTGGGAAAATAATCATGTTCCTGTGATTCCATTCCTCTGAAACCAACTGATAAACTAAACAAAAACATTGAGCATTGTAACTTTATGAAGTGGCTTGAATAGTCTCTGAAGTCATGCTGTGCATTGCACTCACTTTTTGGCCTTCCTGTCTGACCATTTTTGTGCTTTCGGAATGTGGGAAACTCAGGTGGTTTGTCCAGTGCCAGGTGAGCACTGCCTCTCTCCTTTTTCCCATGGATGGCCCAGGCTCTCTTTGCACAGACTAGGCTCAGTTTTCTTTCATCCAGGTTCTTCCTACGTCTAGCTAGAATTACGAGTTATTTTATGCTTCTCTTCCCAACATACTTACCTGAATCAGTTTCTTTCCTTCCAGCTCTGCTGCCTCCTGGGCAGGTACAGGAAAACTCAGAGAAATAAATCCATCACTGCATTACTGCCTCTGATCTTTATATTTTTGGCCTCTGCCTGTCCTTTCAGATCAAACCTGAGCTAGTTGCCTTGGGCACTCAGAACTCTGTGCTCTGGCCACAATGGCCCTTTTACTTGCTTCCTGCCACTTCCCTACAGTTACCATTGTTCCAGCCAAATTGCAGGACTTGCCACATCCAAAACACAACTGTGCCCCCTCATGCACTCCCTTTAGGAATCACCAGGGCTACCTCCTGCTCCAAAACTTATGCATTCCCCTGCCAAGCACACCAATTATACTCTGTGTTCCTCCTTTAATGCTGAAACTCATCTGCCTTCTGTTTTGATGGTGTGCTTCGGTTCAGTTCTACAACACAATTATCTTAACTTCCATGCCAGACTATAAACCCGATGAGGGTAAAGATAGCATCTTTTTATTGTTGTATCTAACCCCGTATGTAAAACTTTGCTGTGCATGGGTTAAGTAAGTATTTCATAGATCCATGGAATGTTACTGTTTGGAAGGACTCTGGAAATAAACAGTTGTACAGCCCAGAGTTTCTAGAACTGCCCCGATTTTAAAATATTTTTTCCTTTTATCTTCTGAAAATTACAACTGTGCTTTTCCAAGAACATACACTGAGTTTTAATTTGGAAAACCATAGTTACCGTAATCAAACATCATCCAGTAGTTTAATGCTTCATACGCATAAATTGTGATTGAATGAAGTTTCAGTGGTAGGTGGTTTGGGTTCCTTCATGTATTTTTTGTGATAGCATTTGGAATTATTTTTATAGCTCTCTCTGTTTTGCTACAAAACAGGTTACGAATGTGGCCCTAGTAATCTCTCATAAGCTTTCTCCCAACCATGATTCAGGTATATTTAGAAGATAACATCAATACATTTCTTCATTTCAGCAAGTATTTATTGAGTGCCTGCTGTATGCCTGGTATATAATATGAATAAATCAGGAACAAGCTCTCACTTTCACAGACCATACATTCCAGGGAGTGGAGGCAGACAAAAAACAAGTAAAGTGACAAGTAGGCCAGGTGGTAATAGTGTGACAGAGAAAAATGAAGCAAGGGAAGGGGGACGGAGAATGTGGGGGCAGGAGTGAGGGGAATTGCAATTTAAAACCGGGTGATTGGCAGAGGCCTGAAGGTGGTGAAATAATGAGCCCTACGGATACCATGGGAAGAGCATTCTAGGCAGAGGGAACAATGGCCCTGTGTGGAGTCACTTGTCATGTGTGAGGGACAGTAAAGACACCGTTCTTCAATTTGGACAGGGTTGGGAAATAGGACTAGATGATTCAGAGAGGTAGAGGGGGATTCAGACCAGTTCAAGTTTCTCAACCTTTGCACTAGTGACATTTGGTTGGGTAACTATTCGTTGTGGGGTGCTGTCCTGTGCATTGTAAGAAGTTTAGCAGCATCCCTGGATTCTGCCTACTAGATGCCAGTGTGGTGACATACTGTCTTGGTCTATTTGAACTGCTGTAACAAACTAGCACAGACTGGATAATTTATAAACAACAGAAATTTATTTCTCACAGTTCTAGAAGCTAGGAAGTTCAAGATGAAGTCACTGGAAGATTTGGTGTCTTGTGAAGGCTCCCTACCATCCTCTCACCTTGATGGTAGAAGGCAGAGAGCAAAAGGGATGGAAAGGCAGAAGGGCCTAGCTGGGTCCCTCTAGCCTGTTTATAAGGTGCTAATAATCTCTTAAAGGCCCCACCTCTCCATACTGTTGCATTGGGGATTAAGTTTCAACATGAACTTTGGAGGGGACACAAACATTCAACACTACACTCCCTCTACCTCCCAAGTTGTGATAACTGAAAATGTCTCCAGACATTGCTAAATGTCTTCTTAAGTGCAAAATCACACTTGGTTAAGAACCACAGCTTTAGATCAAAATAAGGGCTTTGTTCCTTGTAGTGCTTCTTTCATTTGAGAAGCCTCTGGTCCAATTGAACGGCTGTAACAAACCACCACGGACTGGGAATTTTATAAACAACAGAAATTCATTTCTCATAGTTCTAGAGACTAGGAAGTTCAAGATCAAGTCACTGGAAGATTTGGTGTCTGGCTGCTGTGTTGAGAATAGATTGAAGGGGGACAAAGGTGGGAGCAGGGAAGAAAACTAGCAAAAGTCTAGGTGAGAGGAGAGGGTGCCTAGGAGCAGGCTGGGGTTGGTTGTGGTTGGTGAGGAGTGATCAGATTTTGGATATTTTAAGCGGTGAGCCATCAGGATTTGCTGACAGACTGGATAGCAGGTGTAAAAGGGAGTAAAAAATAGCTACAAGGATGTGGTCATGAGCAGAGAGGATGCAGGTCTCTGGGAGGCATTATGAGTTTGGTTTGAACATGTTGTATTTAAGAACATTGATCATTCTCTGTTTTCTCCCTCACAATAACCCTGAGGGGTGGGTTTTTTCTACTGTTACTATAAAAAGGCACTGAACCTCATGGAAGTTAGTTAATTGCCCAAAGTCACACAACATGTAAAGAACAAAACCAGAATTTTAATCCAGAAATAGCTCACTCCTAATCCCTGCTCCACAATATACTTTAAAGTGATTCCATAGCGTTCCAGAATCCACCAACATGGGTTAATAGTACAGTATATTATATCCAGTAGAGGCTAATTCAGTAATTTTTCATGAAATGCAGTTCTGCTAAGTACTATATTTTAAATGGACACCATCATTTCTTTTGCATTTTATAGCAGGTTTGAAAACAAACATAAGTCTTAGGAAGGATTCTGCATAGTTAAAGAAATCACCTGGAATATCAGTGCTATGTTTTGATGTAGGTGTCCCTACAAAATTCATATTTTGGAATTTAAACTCAAATGTGATGGTGTTAGAAGGTGGGGCCTTTAGGAGGTGATTAAGTCCTGAAAGTGGAGTTTTCGTGAATGGGATTAGCAACCTTATAAAAGGGCTGGAGGGAGCTAGTTAGGCCCTTTTTTACCCTTCCACCATGTGAGGACACAGTGTTCGAGATGACATCTTGGAAGCAGAGAGTAGGCCCTCACCAGACACCAAATCTGCTGGTGCATTGATCTTGGACCTCCCAGCCTCCAGAACTGTGAGAAATAAATTTCCATTATTTATAAATTACCCAGCCCGTGGTATTTTTTTATAGCAGGATGAGTGTACTGAGACAATCAGTAAATGGGGTTTGTGGTTAGTTGGATTTTAAATGAGCTGTAAGTTGCTGTTTTTCAAAGTCTGTCCTGTTGATATCTATCCCCACCTGGCAAATCAATGGTTCTGTGGTCAGTCACGTTTGGAAACACATCCTGGGTTACTCTCTTAGGGATCTACTCCTCCCTCCAGAATGTATTAAGCATCTCACAGGTATAGGCAGCATTAAACCATTTGTCTGCTACGGTCATGGCCCTGTCCATGAACCATTTTGTTCTATGTTTCCTCAAATATGCATATCTTTGGAGCTTAGGTATGACCCTAGCAGGCCATTTTGTTTCTCTTTTATTTTTCTGGCAAACGCTTCTGACTTTTTAGCTGTGCCCCCACCAGACCCCTGAATGATTAACCTGAATGGATTTTCTTAAAATAGATTCTGAGACCTTTTGCATCCTCCGGCATCTAAAAGCAGGTTCTCTGTCTCTTTCAGTTATATAATTGTGTGTTTAAACTGTGGGACTCAACAAGGTAATTGCAGTCACAGAGTTGTTAGCAGAGGGAACCATTGAGCAGGCAGCAGGGAGCTGTGCGCCATGATTGATTCAGGGGGTGGTTTGGAAACTTGAAGGTGGTGTGAGCCCAGCTGCTGTGAAGAGCTGCCCACAGATATCTCTGCTGTTATGCAGTGTACAACCTTGTGATGGCTTAGCCTAAAGGAAAACAGAACGTTGCTGCTTCTCTATTTTCTGAGAGTAATCAGTGCCAAGGGAGGTGTGTTAAGAGGTCTTTAATTGTTTATCCTTGATGAGTTCTTGGCAGGGCCAGCTTCGTGGGTTTGTGACCTCTGTAGTTGCATAGGGTCCTGGACTCAGAAGGGCCCTGTGTTTGGTTTAATGCTTTGCTGTCACCATTTTGAAATTTTTAGTAACAAGGGGCCCTGCATTTTTCTTTGTCATTGGGCCCTGCAAATTATGTAGCTGGTCCTGATCCCAAGAGCTGGTTCTGGTTTTTGGCTTCAGAGCAGTCAGGAGAAACCACAGAGGTGTGAGAATTTTGCATCTGGAGGGCAGTTAGGAGTTACATTTTAAAGGTACTCTCATGATGGTTCTTTACATGCTACAGCTTCGGGTTTGAGAGTTGGAGCTTCTGTCCATTGATTTCAAAGAAGTAACATATTTCTAGATGAGGGATCCATTGTGGGTATCAGCAATGGAATGGCTGTTGTAATTAATTACACTGTTAATTTTGTTAATTTTTGTTGATTTTGTTTAAGCACTGTTGCTTGAAAGGAGGCTATGCAGGTTCCAGACACCTCTCAGAGTCTGGAAACAAGGGCTAATCGTCTTTATGTAAAACAAGCTTTAGGGTGAGACACAAAATGCTCTTGATTAGCAGTGCCACCAAGATGAAAATTTGGGTAAGTATGAATGTTCATTCATTCAACAGATATTTATTGAGCACCTACTATGTGCTGAACACTGTGCTAGGAGCTGGAGATGGGTGATATATTAATTTGGGTTCCCTGTGAAGCAGCCCCCATGACAGAGATTTGAGTATAAGCAATTTCTTGGGGAGGCCATCCCAGGAAATACTGGTAGGAAAGTAGGGAAGTGAGAGAAAGAAATGAAGAAAGCCAGTAAAGGATGTGTTCTCACAGAGGTTACCACTGTGTCCAACTGGGGCATAACCCCACTGGAAACCTCTGGGAGACAGTGTAGAATATGCCTCAGAATTGTCCCATAGAAAGACTCGAAGGTTGGTTCTTTACCCACTAACTTCAAGCTATCTTTGGTTGAGAGCTGCCCCTCTAAGAATGAACACAGTTCTTGTGCTAGAGAAAGTTCCTAGGGAAAGAATCACAAGCACTTGCACTTGCTCTAGAAAACCGTGCTTATGTATGAGATTAGTGAGGCAAAAGGCAAGGGGATGAGAAGTGACAGAGTTGGGGCTGCCATTCTGGGTAGGTTAGTGGGGGAGGCAGAGGAGGTGACATTTGAGCAAAGACCTATGTCTTCTTTCTTTTCTTTTTCTTCTTTCAAGAATGGGAGGCATCCAATAAAAAAAATTCTAAAAAGATATTTAGTATGTAACAGACAAAAGATGAACATATATTGTGATTTTTGGGAATGTTGTTTATATTCTTGAAAACGCTGCAACTTTGAGATGGTGTTTGGTTATCTGGTTGCTTGTGTTTTGACAATCTCTTTTTGAATATTGTGGCATCTTTTCATCTATATTCTAGGTTTTCCTTAGTCATAGACCTCTAATAAACAGAAATTTTAAATTTAAAATTTTCAAAAGAAAAGTAGTTATCTTTAAAGTATGGAAGATAGTGTTTTTAAGCATGAATTACTTTTTAAGAAAAGTGGAAGCTATCTATTACTCTTTTGTGTATGTTCATTGTTAACTTGGTATTTCTTCATGTTATTAAACAACTGAGTGAATATAGGTAAATAACTAACTGCTGGAGTAGGATTGTGAAGTGAAATAAAATTTTCACATTAGAAAAAATGTGGTTCTTATTTATTTGTTGGAACAACAACATGAAGAGAAGTGTTGTTTATGATAAAAAGACTCCAAAATCACTCTCTTTGTGTAACGAATACATAGGCATTGCTATTAAATGTTTGTGTTTTACAAATGTACTTCCAGCATAAAACCACTTTCAGGAAATTTTAGCTACGTTTTTCCATAAAACATAGTTTCAGATAGCTTTAAAATCAACCTATTTTCTCATTTCCTTACTTCAGTTCAAATTGATGCAGTTATTTAATAAAGTTGTATCTCTCATAAGTCATTCTAATAGAATTTGCAGTGATCATAAAAGGAAAATACATAGGGCTTGTTAATTATGAGAACATGTTTGTTCGCTTGCTTGCTTATTCGGAAGTTATTTTATGCATTGTCCTCGTGCTCATTTGCAAAAATCTTTTGGTAGTTAATGCCTCTTTCTCTGCTGTAAGCAGTGGCATCACAGAGTGTAAACTTGTACTTCACTAAGTGAAGAGATGGCCAGATTCTAGGACCACATTAAGAAAGTTGGTTTTTCTATGGAAACTGTTTAATTTTAATCCAGTTTTAGGCTAGAAAAATGGCTTAAAAACAAAACTCAACAGATTTCTAGGATAACAGTATTTAAATGAAAAATTACAGTTTGCTTCAGCTGTCCAGTTATTTAGGAAATCACCGTCAGATTCTTTTCAGCTGTCTGTTCTTGTCACACTGTAATGTGGATATGAATCACCTGGAGATTAAAATACAGCTTCTGCACTTCTAACATGCTTCAGATGATGCTCATGCATCTTCTGAGGTCCATGGGCATCCTTTGAGGAGGGATGTCTCTATGATGATTTAATTGTATGTGCCAACCTGACTGGGCTAAGGGATGCCCAGATAGCTGGTAAAACATTATTTCTGGATGTGTCTGTGAGGGTGTTTCTAGAAGAGACTAGCATTTGAATTGTTAGACTGAGTAAAGAAGATCACCTTTACCAATGCTGGTGGGCATCATTCAATCCACTGAGGGCCTGAGTAGAACAAAATAGTGGAGGAAGGGTGAATTCTTCTCTCTACTTGAGCTGAGACCTCCATCTTCTCCTGCCTTTGGACACTGGTGTTCCTGGTTCCTGGGCTTGCTGATTCAGACTGGGACTTACACCATCATCTCCTTGTCCCCCATTCTCAGGCCTTTGGGCTCAGATTGACTTACACCACTGACTTTCCTGGTTCTCCAGCCTGTAGCTGGCAGATTATGGGACTTCTCAGCATCCGTAACCATGTGTGTTAATTCTTATAATACATATTCTCTTATGTATGTCACTATATATTCTATTGGTTCTGTTCCTCTGGAGAACACTTACTAATACAGTCTTGGACAACTCACTTTAGGATCTATCTTTGCTTTGATTGTGGGGGAAAAACTGTGCCTGGGGGAGGAATTGACTGCTTTGGAAGAAAAGGAGATTTTGGAGCGAAAGTTAGCTTGGAAACTTTTCAAAAGCACATAACTGTTTTCAGACTGGCATGAATACTGAGCAGCTGTCTTCCCAAAATCGGATGAAACAGAGTGACGGGGAAGGAGGACATGTAAACTGCTGATTCTCTACCTAAACTCACAGGTATCTAGGGAGGGTTCCTCAAAGCTCAGAAGCCTCTGAAAAACTGAATTTGGAGTCATATTAAAGGGCGTTCATTATTTATGACCTCACGTAGGAGCTGCTTAGTGTTGCTCAGGGGTTTAAAAAGCAGAGGTTCCAGTTTTAAGCAGTAAGGGGCTCTTGATGTTAAGGAAAGGACTGGTAGAGATTACAGAAGAATTTCAGGTAGTGATGACAGAAGCAGAACTCTCTTCTGCTTAGCAACAGTCTAACTGAGGGGAGCAGAAGCTGGGAATAGCAGAGATCCCTACAAAGAAATTTGTTTGTAGGCAGAGTCAAAAGCAATTGAAACAAGTTTGCACTAATGACTTTGGGGATCAGAATGCCCCAGGAATGGAATAGGAGGGTCACATTTAGGGGTGACCTCTAATTTGCAACTAAAATGACTGCTGGGCATTTAAATGGACTCTAGAGTGGGAGGACTATGTAACGTGGGTGGTACTCAGAGAAATTCTTTATTTTGGAGTTTGTATGGAGAAGAGTTTTTCCTCTGCTCCTTGCAGGCACAGTAGTGACAGATGGCTGTGGTTTCTTGCTGGTTTCTGTTTCCAGAGGAATAAAGTTAGAACTGGTGTTCAGAATTCAGCCTATGCAAAGATCCTGACATTTGGGTGGACAATTTAGGAATAAAAGGACATTGGTAGTCGTTAGTCAACCAAGGCAAAGATAGGTTGTGGAAAGTCACGGAGTGGCCAGAACTACTCGTATGATTTTGAGCAGATTATTAACCTCTTCTAGCATCAATTTAGTCTGTTGTGATGAGCATAATCGTGCCTACTGTAGGTTGGAGGTGATGTTCATGAAGTGCCTAGCAGAATATCGGTAGGTAGGTTCTCAGTAGGTGGAGCTGTTACTTTAGAAAAATATCTTGAAATATAACAGATGATTAGATTTCAAGATGCAAACTAGAGTTCTGAATTGAATTTAAACTTGAATTTCATCAGTTGGGTATAGCAACAAAGCACAGGGGTTGTAGGGAACACAAAATGTCAAGAAGTAAAGGAGTTGTAGAGAATATAAGATGTCAAGAAAGCAAAATGCTCATAGTAGTAAGAAAACTGGTAAATTCATATTTTTCCACAAATGTGACAAAATAAGAATTTATTTACAGAGCTCTCAGCACACTGAATTGATGGGTAAATGATGGGGCTTTAATGATTAGAGGAGAGTTAAGTTATTGTAAAAACTTAAAGAATTTCTAGAAGCTTCCAGGTCAAGAACTGTGTGGGCCCCTCCAATTCTCTTTCTTCCAATCACTTTGTAACAGAGAGGCTTTGTTATTACCAACCCATGCTTCACTGAGTACCCATGAATCAATTCCACAAATTCTTTCTCAGTCCTGCACTAGGGCCTCTGATGTCCATCATGGGAGCCATGTCCCGCATGTGATTATTGTGCCTTCAACACTTGGCCAGACCAAGTTGAGGTGTACCTGAAAAGTGTAAAATACACACCAGTTTTCAAACACTTAGTATGCAAAAAAATAATGTAAAATATCTCATTAATAATTTTTGTATGTGGAATATTTGTTGAAATAATATTTTGGATATATTGGGTTAATGAAAATATATTAAAAATTGGTTTTACCTGATTTTACTTTTTCTAATGTAGCAACTAAAAAATTTAAAGCTGTACATATTTTCACATTTTATTTCTATTCGACAGCACTGGTCAAGGCTGCCCTGCAACCTATTTAGGAATTTCCTGGAGAGGTTTAAATCTTTAAACTCCCCTGTCCCCAAAAAGAAATAAAACAAAACCTTGTACTGGCTTAGGGGAGCTTCCTGATCTGTGGTCTATTGTCCTTTCTAAGTAAAAGGACCCTGCGTGAAAAAGTTATCAACTGAATTCCTGTGGCAAACACATTAATGTCTCTCCAGGTGTAGTCTCGGGGTCCTAACTAAGATAAAGTTTTTAAGTCACTTATACTCAGCTTTATCTTCACTTTGTTCTAAGTCAGTATTTGCTGACTATTATCTAAAAATTAATGTTTTATCTCAGGGGTAACTGTCTCTAAAATGCATTTCTCCCTCTCAAAACAAACATGGTAAAAGGACATTGAAACAAAAGAAAAATCACATTGTGTACTTTTGGTCAACATTTATCTTGCTGTAAAAATAGAAGAAATAAAAGAAGGTACGTTTGCATCAACTAGATGGTATCACAATTACTTGTTCTCCTTCTTTGTGGAATATAGGGAATCAACAAAGTAAATTTATTCTTTCGATTCTAAGTTGTCAGGGAGTTATTGGAAAGGAACTGCAGTCCTATTTCTGCAGCAGAACTAATGTGAAAGGAGAACGGTAAATTAAATAAGGTCGAGATGATTTAGCCAGCTGCTTCAGTCTCTTGAATGATCACTTGTAAGATGCAAATAAATGTAAGGCTTTGTGCTATTAAATAGAATTATGGTTTTCAACTTGGAATGAATACTGTGATGTGGCTGAGTAGTCATATTAATGGGATATTTTTGGTTACTCATTTGTCCTTACATTATCTCAGTTCCAGCTATGGGAAGGATTAACATTGCACTCTGATCATGAGGAATAGAGGGGGTAGGATGTTGATAAATCGGAATTGAAGAACAGGCTATTAATTCATTCACCAGCCTATCACTGTGTTCTGGAATTTTAATTTAACATTTTATTTCTCTTTTTTGAAGGCCATCCATGAAATTTGTAGAGGGCTATTTTGACCCTCATTCAACTTTTGGTGAATCTTCAAATTTGAGAGTGGCGTCATGTGGCCTGTGATTTCATGGGTGAGCTTTAGGATTTCAGCGGTGCTTAGGTGTGGTTGGTCTATACCCTTATGTGGTATGGAGAGTGGGGGGCAGCGAGGTATATGACCCAGGGGACTCTATTAATAAGTGTTACTAACTGTTAAAAGTATTTTAATTTTCTTAAGAAATCTCAAAGTATTCTGTATTCTTCTTTTGTTTCTTTTAGTGGTATAGTTTACAGGATAATAACATTGAGTTACTTTGACAAGGCCCCAGAATCATGACTAGGGAAGTACATTGGGCCTGCCTTGGGAAGAAAAGGACGTGACAGTGGAGGTGTGTTTACCTTCCAGTCCTGCCCCATTCTTATAGTGGACAGTTTCTTTCTCTCTCTCTTCCTTCCTTCCTTTCTCTTTCTCTTTCTCTTCCTTTCTTTCTTTCTTCCATTCAGTAAGCATTTATTAAACCCTGTAAGGTGTGGAACCACTGTGTAAGATAACTTTGAGAATAAACCTAAAGGACAATATGTTGAGTACTTTATTCCGAAGTGGCTTTCTCAGTGTCCCCATCTCTGCTGGTGTCTGAGAACCATCTTAGCACAGCACTGACTGTTTCTCTCATTCTTGGATCTCAGATGGTGGGGACACTGACATCTAGGAGAAAGTTGTCCAGTACCGTTTATAATTCCAGTCCCTCTGTAGTTCAAAATTATCTTGAATTGCTTTAAAATCATTATTCACAATCTTGAAACACTAGATTATTTTCATAACAAATGGTTTTGATCTTCATAGCATCCTTAACTTTCTGAGAGAAATGAACAAAAAATTGTATTCCAAACTCCAGGTTGTCCAAATTTTTATTACTTCAGACAGTCGATATAGTGTGTGAACCTTTTGAAATCATAATGTACTTATTTTGAGCCTTCTCTCTTCCTGCGTGTTGCTTCATGCCGTTCACTGCACTCATCTTCATCTGTTCACATTTCAGTCAACCTGTTTATCTGTTGTTAATCATTCATCTGGATGATTCCTACCAAACCCAGCCCATAATAGCCAGTAGGAAATATTACATAAAAGTCATTAAGAGTAGAAGGGAGAGAATAGTGTTTTAATTTTGGTCTTTATTCAGAATTCTCAAAGACTTTCCTTCACTGATGGCAGGAAATGTTCCAAAACTTAGTTATTGAAAAGGTCAGTCTCGGTTTTCTGTCTTCACTTTTGACTTTCAAAAATTGGATGCCAGCTAGTCACTGTGTTTCAGTTTCTTAAAGATCCTCGTTAAAATAAAACTGTTCATTGTTTTTCAGACTGATTGTTGTTTCTTTAACCTTTTCGACTCTAGTTTTCAACTTTGAAGTCATTTCCTTTGCTTATACTCTCACTGCAGCCCATCAGCTAATGCTGTTGTCTCTGTGTTCCAAATGTGTCCTGAATCCTACAGCATTTCCCAATGTCAGCTGTTACCAGCATCGACCAAGCCACTGTCATCACTCATCAGGACTCTCATAGTAACATGTCAACTGGTTTCTTTGCTTCGCTCTTGCCCTGCTACAGTTTGTTCTTCAAACAGCAGGCAAAATATTCCTTTAAAACTTTGGTCAAACAATGTAATTGTGCTGCTCAAAATGCTCTAATTGCTCCCCATTTAGCTGAAAATCACATCCAGTCAATGTCTTTGCATGAATTGGCTCCCTTTCCTCTTTCTAATTGTGTCTCCTTCCAGTGCCCCTCTTGCTTACTCTGCTGTGTTCCTGCTAAGTTGGTCACTTTAACTTTGCAAAACACACACTCCTCTCAGGGCCTTTGCACCTGCTGGTGCCTCTTCCTGGAATCCTCTTTCTCCCAATCTTCATAACGCTTACTGTCTAACTTCTCTCAGGTCTTTGTCCATATGTTGGCTCATTAGAGACACTCTTCCTGAGGCTCCTATCTAAAATATTAACCACTACTTCTCCCCCCAGCTTGCTAGGGATGCAATAAATATTTGTTGAATGAGTGAAATAACTATTTTTCATGGAAAGACATTTATTTTCCTGTTCCATCTATGGAAACTTGTAAAGAATGCATAAAATGATTTTCAGCAGAACATGGGTAAATATTACAACAATGAGACATGGTAAAAATTCCAAACCATATATTTAGTATTTTCTTAATTTAAAGTACAAACAGTAACAGAGTAAAGAGTCAATAAATTGTTGAAAAATGGAGATGTCTTAGAACAGCTAATATTTCTAATTGGATCATTGATTTGTATAAATATGTAATGTGCTGGTATAATTTTGAGTATCAGTTTTCTAAAATATTAGATACCCCTCCCTTTGTGATAAAATTTAAATTGTCAATATGCTTGACAAACTGCCTTCATAATAAAATGTATCCGTGTGTATAGTACACATACAGTTTGTTAGGGGGTGAACAAAACCAACACCATTCTGTGCCCTGCCTGCCAAGTTGGCTTCTGTTTAACTTCATTACTTGTTTCACTGACCAATTGTACCTTGACTTTAGGACAAGCTGTAAAAGTAACAGGTTTTGGGGAGTGAGTGATTGATTAAAGCAGGTGGTGTCCGTGGTCTGAGCACTAAAATCTCATAACTCCCCCTGCTTCATGGATCACAGGACACCTGGTGAATGATGTTATCAACTTATTTTTCTTAACCTGTTTCCTTAAAGTTAGTTTTAGTTACAGAGCTTTTGCTATAAAACAATTTTGACTACATGCAGAGAGCTAGAGCTCTCATCTGGCATCTAATCCTTCATTGCATGCAACTTTCCTGTGTGTAAGTCATCCCCATTAGTAAATATTTTTATATATCTCTGAATGGTCCTGCCCACTTCCTTCTTCAGTCTCAAAGTACCTTCTCAACTTGGAGGGCGTTATACTTTAACCCCTCTCCTTGCACACAATCATAAATGTTTGAATTATCAATATTTAATATTTTTACAGAAATGAAAGTTGTGATGTATTAGAATTATTTCCTATTGTTAAATGGGAGTCTGTTGTGATTATGAATATAATTGATACATTATTATTATGTGCGGGTATTAGGTACATGTATACAAACTTGTAGAAGGACCATTTCTTCTAGAACCAGATCTTCTTCTGCATGTTGTATCTGTGTGAATTTACTTAACTGTTTGGGCTAGTCGCCTCATCTCCAAAAGGGAAATAAAAATACATAATTGATTTAAAGGTAGAAATATATAGTACTCTGAAATCCAACAGATCTCAAAGATTCATAATTTTTAAATTTCAATGAGGTATCATCACACATCTCTGAGTATGGCTAAAATAAGAAGGAAAAAGAACGAACAGTACCAGGTGGGTGAGGATGCAGAGCAGCTGGGATTCTCATACATTGCTGGTGGGAATGCAAAATGGTGCAGCCACTTTGGAATACAGTTTGGCTATTTCTTACAGTGTTAAACATACCCGTTATATAACCCAGCACTGCCACTTGTGGGTATTTACCCAAGTGAGATGGAAACTATGTTTAAACCAAAATCTATACACTAATGTTTATAGTAGTTTTATTTACAATCACCGGAAACTGGAAACAACCTAGATGTCTTTCAACTAGGGATTGAAAAATCAAACTGTGTTACATCCATACACTGAGATACTACTCAGCAGTAAAAATTGACTAACCATTGATGCATGCATCAACACAGATAATCACAAAATACATTACACTAAGTGAAAGAAGCCAGAGTCAAATGTGAAAGGCTACATACTTTATGATTTCATATAGTAAGGGCAACATTATAGGAATAGAATACAGATCAGTGGTTGTGCGAGATTGGGAGGATGGGCTGACTATAAAGAGTCAGCCTGAGAGAGTTTTGAGGGTAATGGAACTGTTTTATGTCTTGATTGTGTTGTGAATATGTAGACCAGAAAAAAGTGAATTTTAATATATGTGAATAAAAAATAATAAAAAGAGAGGATTAATTATCTTGATCATTAAAATCAGTTATCTCTCTGAGTCGAGACACTGATGAGGCCTGAATGTCCTAGGTGGGTGAGCACACATCTAAATCTCAGTTCTCCATTTTATTTTACTATAGTTGATGTGGTTTCCAAGAGTGACTTTGACCTGCTTCAGGTATTATTCTTGGCATGATGGACTTGACTCCGATGTCAGAAGTAGAAATGGCAGATATCCTTCACCTATTCTCCCAGAAGCTATTATCCTCTGAGGGACCTTCCCAGCTGGATAGCCTTGCTCAGTGGTAGTGATGCTAACAAAGACTGGGAACTTGTCCTGCACATTCGAATTGCACATAAATCAGCTGCTCTAGTTCTTCCATAAAACCAAATAGAAATGAATAGGAAACAGAATCAGAGCAGGTTGTTGTTTATACAGATTATTCCAGGCTGTGCATGTGGGGCCCTTCTGTTCAATATAGTACCTGTCTCAGTGCCATGGCATCAGCTGCTGTGTTCTGGGCCTTTAAGGGTTTGCAGATTTATTTCCATCAATAAAAACCATCTTATTGCTGGTACCCCAGTATGTTGGGCCCCAGTGGACCAGCTCATGATGTAATGTCTCATGGAACATATGGTTGACCAGTTGTCTGTGGCAAAAAATTATCTGATAACCATAAATACCAATCCAAACTTATATCATTTATAAAAAGAGAAATTTAGGCATTGGGCAGTTCATTCTTGTAAGCTGTACTCACTTTCTGTTCTCACTTGCTGTCTGGAACATAAATTTTATGTTCCTAAAGAATGTGAAGATGGAAAGGTTCTCGAGGTCACAATTTTCTGGTGAAACCAGCCTTGTTTTCATTCTTTTTTTTTTTTTTTCTAGACTACTTTGGATCCTCTCAGGTGTATCAAAGTACTTCTATACAGCTGTCTTAAGAGTGCTGTAAACTTAGATTGATCATGAAACCAGCTTCCTACCAGCAGATTAGAATAAATCACAACAGATTAAAATGAAATATTTATCTATCTGGCATTATTCTAGAGCAACAGCTCTTGATTTTCCCATGTTACTATTCTTAGTTTAATTTGCATAGATGATATTCTCTATATGCGTAGTTGTTTGGGTTGCAGGAATGTGATAGGTACTCTTTGAGTATAATTCCATTTAACTTCACAACAATGAGCCAGGTAGATAATTTTGTTGCTTTGCAAACAAGAAAACTAGGTCCAGGAGAGGTTAATTGACTTGTATTCTCAAAGATAGGTCCTCTGTCACTCCCAAACCTGCTCTTTTTATATTCCCCAAGCCTTCATTTGGGAGTAGTGTTTTCTCATCTGTTCTCACTTGCAATGGGGGATGGAGATTGCACTGGTGTTTTGAGATTGAGCCGTGGAGCTTCTTCTCAGACCTGAACAGGTCTGCTCCCTGTTTTACTATTCAGAGTCCCAAGAGATTTGGCTTAATTTTATATATTTTTTTAAAGCTTCCAGCACACGCTTGATCACTTGTTTCTTTCTCCCCCATGACTGCCTGTAGAAGAAAATTGAGTTTCACAATTCCATGGCCCTGAAGAGCAAACCCACAAGGCTTTCTTATTTCAATAATTCAACTTCTAATCACCGCAGAGAAATAGGAAAGCAAACAGAAAAAAAAAACTGCAAAGTTTCAAAAATAATTAAAATCTTAGTCTTTGAGCCCAGTTTATAGACCGTACTTCTTGAAACTCTACTTAGGTATTATTTCTTAGAAGATACTAGAAGTCTCTTTAATAGAGATTAGTTGCTATTTTTTATCATTAGAAGTCTAGTCCAAAGCAGATTCAAGTTGGTAGCACTGATGAAATTCGGTTCTCTGTCCAGACCATATTTTCTGGTGACTGTCCAACCTATAAGGCTTTCATTATGCACCAGTTCTGTAAGACTTCCAGAAAGTGAAGATGTATCATAATAGAGAGAATGTGCCACATGGAGGGTATTTGGGAATCGATGTTAAGTACTTTTGCTGCCTCATACTGGGAGCCACAGCCACGTGTGACCATTGAACACTTGAAATGTGGTTACTTTGAGTTAAATTCTGCTAAAGGAAACTACACTCTGGATTCCAAAGACTTAGAATGCAGAAAAAAAAAGAATGTAAACTATCTCAATAATTTTTATATGGATTACCTGTATGTATATGAATCATATGAGAAAATATTGTATATACTGGGTTAAATAAAATCTACTATTAGAATTAAATTCATGTTTTTTAACTTCTAATTTTGTGGTTATTGCAGACTCCTATGCAGTTGTAAAATATAATACAGAGAGATCTGAATATCCTTTACCTGGTTTTCCCCACGTCTTATAAAACTGCAGTACAACACCACAACCACAAAATTGACATTGATATAATCCACTGACCTTATTCAGATTTTACCAGTTTTACATGCACTCTTTTGTGTGTGTGTGTGTTTAGTTCTAGGCAATTTAATTGCCTGTGTAGCCTTGTATGACACCACCACAGTCAAAACACAGAAGATTTCCATTCCAAGGATCCCTTGTGCTGCCTTTCCACAACCACAGCCATCCCCTTTTGTCCTGTCCTCCCTAAACCCTGGGAATCACTAATCTGTTTACCATCTGTATAATTTTGTCATTTCAAGCATGTCATGCAAGTGGAAGCATATATTATGTAACATTTTGAGATGAACTTGTGTCACTCAGCAAAATTCCCTTGAGATTCATCCAAGTCATGTTAACAATAGTTTTTTCCTTTTTATTGCTGAATAGTATTCCATGTTGCTTTTTATCTTTTTAATGGTGCTCCTAGAAATTTTGAAAGTACATATGTAACTTACATTTGAGGGTTTCATTGTGTGTCTGTTGGACCGCATTGATTTAAGGGCATGTTTGTTGAAAGTAATCAAAAAGCATATTTCTGTTGCATTTTCTTGAACTTCAGCTATTCCTGTGTTAAATGGTGTATTTTGTTTTGCTGAGTAAGTCAGGTTATTTGGAAATGAACAAAGGAACAGTGTCTTTTTTAAAAAAAAATTGTTTCAGGGGAGTAAAATCATCTCAGTGTCTCTACCACTCTCCTCCTCCTACCCCCCCCCCCCCTTTGGTCAGCTTTTCAGTAAGAAAACCTTTGTATTTCTATCCACAAAAGAAACTTTTCATAACGTTAGGCAGCAAGGAAGGGTATCTTGTAACCACTGCCAATGGTATTCAGCACACTGGTTTGAGACTAATTAAATGGCTTATATTTATCTGATATTTTCCCCCTTGGGAGCTTGAGAAGCTTTTTTTTTTCCTTCCAACTTAAGCCTCAAAAAGAAACCAGCTCAGTTAGCTTATGTTGGAGGGAAGAAACAGGACACAGGGACACTTCAGAGCAGATTAGAACCGAGGTAAAGGATAATACCATTTTCAATTAAAATTGCCTGGGGAAATTAGGTAGGCAGAGAATAATTACCTGGGTTGGCATACCTCCAGGTTTCTGAAACTGAGACCCTGCTTGGATGTTCTGAGGGATCATTGACAGCCACAAGTAGCCAAGGACCGTTAAGTTTATTTTCATCTCAAACATATTTGAGTGTTCTAGCTGCAATACATTGCTATTTAAAGTCAAATTATGTAGCATGAGACGTTCTAACAAATAAAACCCTGTAAAAACCAAGACCTGAAACAAGCAATACCAGAAAGCATCAGGTGAAAGGGAGGATTCTCTGGCAAAATAAATGCACATTTCTGTGATCTCCGCTATGTGACTGATAGGACACTGGAGCTGAGACTGACTGTAGGAGAACACAAAGAGGCCTGATTACAGGACAGTTTTGGTCTTTCACCTTACACAGAGGGCCCTAGCATGTTAATTAACAGTCCCTGGTTAGCACCTTGCAAATACGAGGAAAGAGCACTGAGTAAATGTCATCTGACACATGGGCTTGTCCAACCTAGTTGTGGAATTGAATCACTGAAAGCAAATTTCTATTTAATACAAATGTCAAGATTGAATGTTGTACTCCCCACCCCAGCTCCCTCCGGTGACCTATTAATTCAACTCCTAATCATGGATATTTTGGAGTCTGTGCTTTCCATGGCTGGTGACACCTGCTGCCATGATGCCCCTTCTGTGTCTTGGTGGAATTAATGGGAAAGGTTGGAGGTTATTGAACTGCACATCTTTCCTTTCTTATTACCTAGAGGAAGGCCCACTTTCTTCTCCATAATAGGAGAGTCTAGTGGTTTTTCTTTTTTGCTTCTTGTGTTAGCTTTTGCCGTGTTTCCATTTTTTCATAATCTCTAACTTTCAAAACGGAAGAGGTTTGGAAGGAGCAAAAACAAGAAAGAATCAATTACATTTTTCCTCTTTTCTCTTCCGAATGAAGACATGGGGGTTAGAGGAATCCTTGTATTATTTTCTTTTTTTAGAGGACTTCATAGGCTTCCTTGAACAAGGCTGCTGCTGGTACATAGGATATTTATATGCAGTTTGCAGAAATATGAGTATACCCCTTTGTGGGTCTGTAGGTCCCACTTACTCTTTGCCTGTGGACATGAGCCAGATCTGTTTGAATGCAGTGCATATGTGGTTGGTCATCACCTTGGGCTGTATAATTCAGAAATAGCCCCTACTTCACAATGTGGAGGAACAGATGGGTGTACAGGCAGTTGTAGTTCTTAAGAGGAAGGGTCCTGGAGCCAGATGGTCAAGGTTTGAATTGATGCTCCTTTGCTTAATTGCCATGTGACACTGGATAAGTGATGTGACTACAATGTGCCTGAATATCCCCATCTGTAAAAAGTTTCTACTTCATAGAGTTTTGTGAAATGTGATGAGTTAATAAACATAAAACACTGAGAACAGTACTTGGACATAATTTCTCATTAATTGGTAGTTATTATTATTATTATTTACTTTGCTTTTTCTGAATATGTCAGTTACGTTCTCTAATAAAACATGTTTTGAAGGGATTTTTTTTTAAAGATTATAGTATGCTTATGTAAAAAAATTTTAACTAATGTGCCATATACTAGTGGATGTATTAAGCATACTTTTAATTATCTGTAAAGTTTTACTTTAAATATTAGTGTGGTTATGTACATGTTGCCTCTGTGTAGCTTCCAAGTAACCATGTCAGGTGAATAAAAGAGCGGTTAAATTGGATGATGCCATGTAGAAAATGTACATAACCTAATTTAATTAAAAATTTCAGCCCATGATGTTATTTGGACACTCTGTCATAATAAAACAAAGAAAACCCCCCAATTTTTTGTCATTCTAGGTACTTGTGTATTTACTTTTTTTAAAGAATGTCAATTTTCTAGAAATCTAGTTTCATAAGGTTTAGTTTACAAAAGTAAAGGAGAGAAACATCTCATGTAGATTTAGAATTTGGTGGAATACATGCATTCTTAGGCTTAGATAATGGAATCCCAAGAACATTTACTACTCTAGTGATGAATGGGAATCTTGTTAAAAATTTACTTCTGGTTTTCGTTTTCATTTGCCTCTCTGCTGGCCAGTTAGTTTGCCTTGTGACCTAACTTCATATCCCACCTGATCTACATAGATGACAGGCGAATGCTAAGTTAGGTGGAGTAGGCAGAATGCTCAGATGGCGCCCAAGACTCCCGTCCCTTTGTGTACACACCCTGTATAATCCCCAGGACTGTGACTGTGATGGGATGTCACTGCTGTGATCAAGTTATGTTTCATGGCACAGTAGACTTTAAAAATGATAGCTTGTCCTCGGTGGACCCTAAAAGGGACCGAAGAGAGAGATTCAGAGAGAGAGAGAGAGAGAGAGAGAGAGAGAGAGAGGAATTCTATGCAAAGTCTATTCTCCATTGTTAGTCTTGAAGATGGTGGGGGCCACATGACAAAGAGTGATAGGTGGTATCTAGGAACTGAGAGTTGCCCCCAGCTGACAGCCAGCAAGGAAGTGGGTCCTCAGCCATATAACCAAAAGGAGGTGAAATTGTCTAACAACCTGGCTGAGCTTCAAAGTAAATTATTCCTCAGGACGTCCGGAAAGGAATAAAGCCTAGCCACCTCCTTGATTTCAGCCTTGTGAGACGCTGAACAGAGAACCCAACAACTGTCTACGAACTTCTGACTTACAAAATTATGAGCTAATAAATGTGTGTTGTTTTAAGTCACTATGTGTGGCAATTTGTAAGGAAACCAGGCAGAAGAATGTAGGTCGGTAACTGCCATGCCACTACCATTATTTAGAGAAAAAAAAAACATCCATAAAATAACTCATAATGAGCTCCTATAAAGGGCCTCCAGTTTTATGTTTTAGAAGTGGTTAGCCACAGTAAATGACAGATAACAGGAGCTGTAAGTTTTCTGGGCAGAGTTTAAAATGGTTTCTCAAACTGGCAGTTTTAGCTTTAGGGAGGGGTAAATGAATGGCTAAATAGGTCTCTTGCTGGGCATTTGCTTCCTGATGGCAGAGGAAAGTAGAGGAAAGTGGAATCCCCTTCCTTCCATGCTCATAAATGTTGCTGACCAGGCCTTTCATTTAGGGATCACTAACTCAAGTGATGGGCAAGAGGAGGATGCAGGTGTGGGAGTTGGCAGAGTGGAAGTGCTCAGGAGGTTGGGGCTGTGGTTAACTGGAGGATCCAGGCTTTCCTGAAGGCACAGCTGCCTCTCAGCTGTGGCTGAATTACCTGCGGCATTCTGGGTCTAGTGTTGCTAAATAATCCAGATTTCCAAGAGAAACTGAGAGTCCAGATATGTATGTGAAATCTACCATTTTAAAAATTTTCAGTCAGCTCAAACTTTAAAAGCTCACTCACCGTGGAGTCATGTCACATACATGTGGCCAGATGAGGCCCACGAGCAGCATCTCCTGTCATGCAGCCCAGAGGAAGAGAGTGTGTGTGAGCAGTTTGGGAGACAGAGAGAGAACTGGAGGGTGTGAGCTCTCTGAAATCCTGAAGTTTTGTGTGTTTTGCTCACTGCCCTATTCCCAAAGCTGAGAACAGTGTCTGGCACACACAGTGGGTGTTCAGTAAATATCTGTAGAGTGAATCTGAGAAGATATAAACATATCAATATTATATGTGAAAATATCAAATATGATTGCATTGATGAAACTTATTTGTAAGATTTGATTACTTTTAATGTGACATGATAACGTTTGGGATAACATGATGTCCTCTTGGCCCACCCATTTTTCCTTTTTTAACCTACAATTCCATTCGAGGGCTTTTTTGGAAGTTATCAAACTATAAAAGAGAACAAATTAGGAATCTGATCCCTTGTGTGTTGCCTGGGTGCCTTGTGTTTCACTCTTACCCAGACTTTTGAGATGAGCCCTAACACCCATCACCTGTATTTTACAGATAAGGGGGTGGTTTCAGAGAGGTGGAATGAGTTGCCTGAGACCCTGCAGCTGGTAAATGATTGTGCTGGGCTGTACTAATCGCCAGGCCCTTGCACTTCTCCATGTGCTTACTAGTCAAAGAGTGTGCTCTGGAACCAAGCAGCAGCAGCATCACCTGGGAGCTTGTTAGAGATGCAGAATTTCAGGCCCCACCTTGTCTTATACTCAAACAGAATTTGCATTTCAACCAGTAGTGATTTGTATGGATGTGAAAGTTTGAGGAGCATTGTACTACTACTACATTGTACACTGTACATTGTGAATTCTAAACTTGGGTTATTCCTGAGTCACTTTTATGGATTTGTCTAAATTTGTGTTTCACCTGAATTTATTACTTATCTTTTCCACTTAAATATATTTACTTGAAAACAAAATATAACTGTGGTAAATAACTACAAAGAAAATGTAGTAGTAATCTACCAGTAAGAATGTAATAATAATGTGCATGTGCATAATGTTACTATGGTGAATAGCTATAAATAACTATAACTATAGTAATGTACCTATGGGCAATAGAAAAATGAAACCATTTCTCATCAATAGAAGGTAAGTGCTAATGTACATGCGCCGTGCATTACCTCTTCACATACCACTGTAAAATACCTGTGTTTTAAGATAAGACATATAAACTGCACCATAAATAATAAACTATAAAGTGTCTCTCCATGGGCCATTAGTGGGAATGTGTTCCATCTGGGGAAACAATGCTGTGGTTGCTTGTAAAAATGGCCACAAGGTCTTCCCCTCCCTGAGTCCACATCTTTGCAATGTGCAGTGCCCCAGCAAGAGGTGGGATGACTTCTCCAGCCTTTGACCATGGGCTTGACCATGCGGCTTACTTTGCCCAATGACACATTAGCAAATGTGACAAGCAGAGTTTTGGAAAGTGCTTGTACATTGGGGCCTGCCTTCTTGCCATTCTTGCAAACTTAAGATCACCAGGTGAACCAAAATAAATGGTTATGATTTAAGCCACAAAGGTTTCAGGTGGTTTGTTATACTGTATAAACTCACTGACACAACTGTTTTCTAACATTCTGTTTGCTTGCAAAACAATAATTTCCATGTTCTGTAGTAGGTCACAGTGAAATGATCTCTGTTTTGGTTCAATCATGCCCTGCTATTCCTCACTTGTAAACAAAATTTAAAAATTGAATACCTTGGGGCCGGCCCGGTGGTACACTGCTACAGTGCGCCACTTGGGAGCGCGGCGGCGCTCCTGCCGAGGGTTCGGATCCCACATACAGACCGGCCGCTCACTGGCTGAGCGAAGTGCGGGCGCAACACCGAGGGTTGCAATCCCGTTGCCGGTCCTGGTCCGGTGCGGGCGCGACACTGAGGGTTGCGATCCGTTGCCGGTCACGAAAAAAGACAAAAAGGAAAAAAAAAAATTGAATACCTTGGAGAGGGCATTAAATGCTGGTTTTTTGTGTTCAATGTATAGATTCACTAAACAGACCTGGTACTGTCACCCTCAAATATTTGTAGGTTTCTTCCCCTACTGAGAAATAAAAACTTCATCCTTGGCTAAAGTTCACCCTTGCTTTGAAATAAAACTCTGTCTCAAAACACTGTGACATCATTAGTGGTGATTTGTAGAAAGATGGTGCTTTCTTATGGTTTGGAAACATTTGCTCTTCTTTGGTAAGGGTAAAATACAATTGTGTAATTCCCATCACAGGGAATCCCATGGAGAAACTCAACAGTAAATTTTTCTAAAATGTAAATATTTACCACTTACTATGTTTTCTTGAGAATGTGTTTTGTCATTTTTTTAAAAAAAGCTGACTAATATTTACTGGCAAATTCACTGAAATGCAGCCTTTAATGAAATATAATTTACATGCCATAAAATTATCCACTTAAAATGTACAGTTTAGTGATTTTTAGTTTATTCACAGCATTGTGCAGCCATCACCACAATCTATTCTTAGAACATTTTCATCACCCCAAAAAGAAATCCTGTGCTCATCAGCAGTTCACTCGGTGTCTTCCCTGCTCCTCCAGTCTTAGAGAGCTGCTAATCTACTTTCTGTCTCTGTGGATTTGCTTGTTCGGGGCATTTCATTTCCATGGGATCATACAATATGTGTTTTTTGTGACTGGCTTCTTTCACTTAGCATAATGTTTTTTGAAGCTCATCCACATTGTCACATGTACCTGATTTACATCTTTTTTATTGCTGAATAATATTCCATTGTATGGATATACCATATTTTGTTAATCTGTTCATCAGCTGATGGATATTATGAATAGAGCTGCTATGAAAACTTACATACAATTTTCTGTGTGGATATATATTTTTATTTCTCTTGGGTACATACCTAGGAGTGGAATCACTGGGTTATATGGTAACTTTATGTTTAACTATTTGAGGAGCTACCAGATTGTTTTCCAAAACTGCTGCTTCACTCCATTCCCACCAGCAGTGTATGAGGATTCCAGTTTCTCCAAATTCTCATCAACGCTTGTTATTATCTGTCTTTTGATTTTATTGTTCCTAACAATAAAACCATTGCCTAACCCAAGGTCAGAAAGATTTACTCCTATGTTATATTTATTTTAAGGAATTTTATAGCTTTATATCTTTGAGCCACTTTGAGCTAATTTTTGTGTATGGTGTGAGGTAAAGGTCTACCCTCACTCTTTTGCATGTAGATATCCAGTTTTTCCAGTACCATTTGTTGAATAGACCATTTTTCCCCAATGAACATTCTTAATAGCTTGGTTGAATGAAAAATGGCTTTTGTTTACACTAGCACCAAGGGGGTTTTGTTTAACTATTAGGTTTCCTTCTATGTTCTGGAAAAATCTCTTTCTTCTTTTGAAGAACCAAAACACACAGAGAGATACACATAAACACCCCAGTGCACATGTGTACCCACCCCGCCACACACTCTTGTGCACCTAGTCCTTCCTTTACCAAAGACCACATTTATACCCTTCAACACCCAGAATAATAATATTTTGGTGAAAACTGTTGGTGGGTTGAGGGCTTCATTCACATATTACTACAACACCAAGTCAGTTATAATAGTTTGCCTAAGATATGCCAGTAGCTGAATAGTTCATAACAAACTGCTTAACTTCTTTGTAGTTAAGTATCTCAACATTGGCTTTCTCAAATTTTGCAATATTCTAGCTATGTACAGAATTAAAATTGTTTATAGAACAATGTGGCAGTTTTATGCTGAATAGTCACTAGGGAATTAGAGAAAGGGAGGAAAAACATGTGTCTGGTCTTTAATTCTTGATTACAAAGAGACTTGGGCAGCAAGTGGTTTCTCAAAATGAGGAGCATGGGATGGCAAGGCCATTAACGAATGAGTTTTTCTGGAACTCAGCCAGTTTTATAGCACCAAGAGACATAAAATAATTATGTAGTTTAACTTCACATTATTATTCATCCATTCAGCAAAGATTTATTGAGCACCTACTATCTGCCAGGTGTTAAGCTAGGTGCTGGGGAAATGGTTTTAAATACCACATAATCCCTGTCTTCATGCAATTTTCAGTCTCATATTAACACATAATTACAAATATAAGTGTAATAATGGAAATACAGTAAATACCGTGGAGGAGGCAGTACCATCTGGGCTAAGCATGGGTCAGGGTGCTGAGTTTGAAGGCCAGCTCCATGTGATTCTTGAATATTCATTCAACTCCTCAGTCTCCTCTTCTATAAAATGGGAATAATCACAGTACATTCATTTTAGAGTTTTTGTGTGGATTATATATGATAATGCAATCAGTGCTTAGAGGCTGGGTCATAGTAGATATTTACTAAATCAGCCTACATGATGCTGTATATTCTCTAATTCTGTATATTTAAAATGGGTTGTTTCTTTATAGAGAGAGTTTGGAATGAATTGGATATTTTTTCTAATTTCAATTGTAAAAGTAATGTATTTTATGGTGAAATATTACATAATGTTTAAATGTTACATTAAAATCAAAGCCCCCCCCCCCGCTTTTTTTTAACCTTCCCTTAGTGCAGGTTCCCCAGAGGCAGCCACATTCAAGAGCTTCTTGTTACCCCTGCAGATATGTTCTTTGCATATAACTATATTTATATCTGTGTGTTTACATTTAGATTAGTGATGTTTGTTTTAACAAAATGGGGTCATAATACTTGTACTACTCTACTACTTCAGTTTTTTAAAATTAATACTGTGACCTGAGAATTTGTTTCCATGTCTGTCCATATATAGATCCAGATTTGTTCCTTTTTTTTTATGGCATGGTCTTGTCTTATATGGATGTACCAGCCTACCTGGGACCTTATTAAGGGACTGTGCTGTAGATATGTCCATTCAGAGATGATGACCTTCACAAATTCAAATTCAAACTTTATAGACTTCATTTTCCCAGGTCTTGATTGCCAATTTTTCTGCCTCTACCTTCTTCCCACATGCAAATGGGCTTCTTTTTACTTCTATGTATTTCTTTCACCACCTGGAAGGTTTTCTTCCCACTACATCTTGGAAAGATCTTGAAATTTAAATTTCAGCCAAACTAGAATTCCAATGTCAAATCCAGAATTGGCATAAATAACTTATTAACAAAGACAATACAGAAATACATAAAAAAGTATTGACTCTTTTTGTAGATAGATACAATTGCATTGTAAATCTTTCCTAGTCAGCATTGTGTTTCTTTGAAAGGTTTCTTCCAATTACAGTTCATCTAAGGACATTTTACTGTTAATCAGGAAAAGGCAATTATATTTACTTTGAGAAGATTTTAGATAGCCTTTTTGTTCAATTGCTGCTTAATTATTTTAATAGATTAAGAGGTTGAGTAGTAGATGAGCTGCGTTGTAGAGAAAGTGTACAAACTGTAGATGGTGCAGCAGTCATTTTTCTGTTTGATGACTGCGTGTCTTTGTTGTCTGTTTGCAGCTGACATCACTAATTTAGTAATGTGTTTTTATGAGTTGAAGATTTTAAAAAATATTGTAGATTCTGATTTTGAAGTACAAAGAGCTGTCTCCACGAGAATTCTGAAAGTCCTTCACATTGATTTTTCTCTTGTCTGTGTCTGCTTGCTTCACAGAGGACGGCTGTGAGTTTGACTAAGAGGACATCAGTTGCAGTAGGTCCAGAGCTGCCTGGTGAGTACTCTGAAGCCTGTGGTGAAGAGTTGCTAGTTGTGGGGGTCAAGAGCTTTCAGTCTGAAAAATGAATCCCTCCATTCACACGGATGCCCTTCTGAAATGCCTTCCAAAACTGATCCACAGACGTTTTCCTTGATGTGGAGGAGCATGACACATAGTCTCCCAGCATTTTCTAAGTTGAAGGTTTTTAATTCCATTACAACCTTGGGAACCTCACCTCTTGCTAGATTTTGGACTTGCTATCTGTGATAGTATCACCCGCATTTAGTAAGCATCAGATGATTTTCAAGTTATTGTTCTCTACAATTCTTGTATATGACTTGTTTTAAGTCCTATGCAGATTTGGTTAAGAAGATTTCCACTGATGTAAAAAAATCACAACTGTGCTCATTGTCAGCGAGGATCCTGCATTTTGGGGGAGCTACCTATGGGGATGATGTATATAATAAATAAATTCTTCCATTACTCCCCTCACATTCCATTTTATGAACGTTTAATGAAATGCTAAAATGGGAACCAGAAATATCTTTATTTGGCCAATTTGTTTTATTTCTAAACTATAACTTGCCAGTGCATTAGTCTAGAGCCAGAATCCTAGTGAATATGAGAGACTGTTATTTTCTGACCCCTTAATCAAATTGCTATTTTCTAATTGCTGTTATAAGTAAAAACACGTGTACTATGTATCATTTCTAACTTTAAGGGACAACAAGTCATTTTATGGTGCTCTTATGAACTAGCAACTTTACTGTTCCTCCTGGAGGGTGAACTCCAGGTCCCAAACACTTAAAATCAATGATTTTCTTCTTCAGTGTATTACTTGTCATGACAGATACTTCATTATCTTCCGGCAGTGCCTGTGGCTGATTTTTTTCCGGCCTTTCTGTGAGGGGAGAGAAGAATCGCAGAACCCAACACTCCTCTATGTCATCAGTGTTTAATGATGACATGAGAATATCAAGAAAGTAGATTTATTGTTGAGTGTTCCTATTTTTAGTCAAGTGCACTGTATTTTACTTCTCCTCCAGGGGGACTCATAAACCATGTCTTAGTAGTCAAGCAGAGGTGTGGGTGGGGGACTGAATAATTTTATAGGGACTTTAAATCAGCATGCACATATCATCTGCTTTTTACTCTTTATTACTCTTTCTGGATTATCCGCTTTTCCCGTATAATAGTTGTATTATCTTTAAATAGGTCATTTTTCATCAGCTGTATTCTAAATGGTTCTTATGAAGAATTATGTGCTTAGTGAATATAAACACTTAATTCAAGAGTCCAAAAAAAAAAAAGAACAGCCCCCAACAGAGCTCAGAAGTTGTTTGTTAAATATTTTAAGTTCAAAGAAGAAATTCCTCTATATTAAGTGATATAAATGTCTTGCTTTTGATTTTACAAAGACTTTGGATGGCACCAGGTCCTGGGACAGCAAACATAATATGTGGGCTTCTCTTTCATTCTCCATGCCCAATAGGACCCAGTTGGACTTGGTGCCCCAAATGTCACCTGGTCGTTGGTCATTATCTTTGTGTTAGTCTTGCCTTCCTCCCAAACAGATAATTCTTCTGTATTTTCCTCCATCCTCTTCTAAAAGTAAAAACATTTGGCCTCTACTCTAGCACTATTCAATTGTTGGATGTCTTGAATTATGAGTTATTTTTTAAAAATACTGAACTGGAATCCGATTCTTTTGTAATATTTTCCCATACTCAAAATTGGAAACATCTAGACCTTGGAACCTGAACTTCTCTGGTTTTGTCTTGAAATGCCTGCTTTATTTTCCAGTGATTCCAACAGTGAGAAGCCCTGACTGTATTAGTTGCACACTTTGTTTTTAGGCCTTTTGCATCCACAGTAGGCATTCAGAATATATTTTAATTCCTATCATGACTGAAGGTGTATTTTAGGTCCTGCTTATCTATGTCATATTCAGTTAGCTTTCTATTAGTGTCAGTCAGTAAACTCCTAAAATAGAAAATACTTACATAGAGAACAAGATGACTATTTTGGGGTGAATTATTCTCACCCTTGCATTGCTAGCTTCAGAGTGACTCTTGGTAAAGAGGAATTTATTAGTTTACCCAAACCAAAGGCTGTTTTCAAGTTTCATGAAAAGAAAGCAACTCTTGAAAGCTTCTCCCCTGTAGTATTTTAGTTTGGAAGATATACTATTCTTCTGAAAAGTCTACCTAATGTTGGGGGTGCTTTTTTCCTTTCTGAATGATTTTAAATTGTTTTTATCAAATATTATGTGCAGAATTTACAGCATTAGTGTTAGGTATGCTTCTCACCAAACTTGAATGTCGACTTCTCTTTCCTCTTACCGCTTAAGGACTTACACACTAGCTTGACTTCTCTCACACACACAAGGGGTCTTCAAAAAGTTCATGGAAAGATTTGTGTTATCTTTTAACTCTATTTTACCACGAACTTTTTGAAGTTCCTTCATATATGTGGTGCCAGATATTAGCATCTTTTTTCTACATTTAAGACCTGTATTCTATGGATGCTGAAATGCTTTTTAGGAACAAAAATGCTTCTTGCTTATTATACTGTGGATACTGCAGTCATTTCAAACTCTTGAGTGTTATAGAAGCTCTTATTCATAGTATACAGAAACCTATGGTTTCACATTTTCTTAGAGCACATTCATGCATGCCACAAGTCTTGAGTTGAGCTCCCCAGAAGCAGACCTGAGATGAGGGTTTCTGCCTAAGGGGGTTTATTAAGGCAGGGCTCCCAGGAGAAACTAGTCAGTGAGGGGAAGGAAGGGAAAGGGAAAAAGCCAAGCAGGGGGATGGCTCAAGCAGAATGCCTGCCCTAGCCTGATCCCTGGGGGAACTCTGGGACATAATTGCTCCTTGGAGACTGTTCCACTTCAAGGCAAGGGAGCTGGGCTATCCCATTGCTGCATCAGTCATTGGCTGTGGGCAGGTGGGAAAGGAGCAGCAAACTTGCAAGCACTTTAGCACCATGCATCTGCAGGTGAAGCAGCTCTGGTGGTTGAAGGGTGTTGCTCTTTACGAAATTTGTAGGTGACATCCCTTAGAAGCAAAGCATGCACAAGCACAAGCGTTCAGGACAGTTAAAGGGACCCAATGGTGCCTGGGCAAGATGCTGAAAGAGTCTGCTTTACCAAGCAACATGCCATCTCCCTCGCATCCTCACTCCTGCAGGCACATTTCTCGTCCCTTAGGCCATTTGCTGGTTTAAGTTAAGCACTTTCGGAAGCTGTATAAAATTCATTTTCTTCCCTTGAGAATGTAGTGAGCTACTGCTTCGAAAATCTAAGTTCTTAAGTGAATGCAGCATTGGGAGATACCTAGGTAATTTCCAGCAAGCAGAATCTCTACATATATTAGCATTGGAAAAATAAAATGTGGAATTTTAAAGCTTTCTTTAGATGAATGTCACCATGGATAATAATTTCAGTGCCCTGAGAAAAGAGGAAAGGATACTGTGTGATTTTATGATTGGCAGTTATTTTTGCTAGAAACATATCCAGGCATGCATAAATTTATTATGTATTAACTTTATTATTTTTTTCTTATCTCTTTTAACCATCTTATTTCCTAATAGTTCACCTTTACCTTTAAAAGTATTTTGTCTTCACAAACTTTTTTGGTGAAATATATGGTGTTTCCCTTTAAATCAGTGTAGCACAAAATGTACCCTGTAAAGCCACAAGTCCTCCTTCATTTTTCTTAGACCAGCACTATTCAATAGAAATATGTGAACAACATATAAAAATTTAAATTTTCTTGGAGCCTCTTTATAGCAATCTAAGCTGAAGGCTGGAAAGTCCAAGATTATAGGTGAAAGTAATTTTAATAATATATTTTGGCCAGTATATCCAAATTATCATTTCAACATTTGATCAATATAAACATTATTGAAATTTTACATTTTGTTCTTCTAGTGTGTATTTTATACTTGCAACAAATCTCCATTCAGACAAGCTATATTTCAAGTGCTCAGAAGCAACATTTGGCAGGAAGCATTGTATTGAGCAGTGCAACTTTGGAATGTTATAGAAAAACTCTGGTAAAAGGCTTTACTCTCTTTGAGATAAGACTCTTTATCTGTGCTCCTGTCTCTCTCAGCTTGGTTGCCCTATACAACAAAGAAGCAAGGCAGCACTGTTGTCCAAAGAAAGTGAGCTGCTCTGTCCTTGGTGTGCCATTGCTGCTTCTGTTTTTGGACTTAATGCCCTGTAGGCAAGAGTTAGGATTAAAACAATTGTGTTTGGCAGCTAAGATGTCACTGATAACCTTCAGGAGTGAAGAATTCTAAGGTCACTTTTTGGAAGAATATGTGTCTTAAATACAGGGTAGAATGTAGAAAGATTTTAAGAGGAATTTAGAAAGATTTTAAAGAGTGTGCTGGGGGAATATTCTGGAAAAGTTTGGGGACTTGCAAGTAAACTCATGAGGCTGGAGTGTGTTCAGACTTGGATTTTACGTTGTGTGAAATGAGGTATTACCATGATTCAGTGTATAAGTTGGGATCTGTTCTGGTTATTTACTGTTGTATAAAAAAAATCACTTGGAAATGAGTGGATTGAAACAACAGAACTTCCCTTTTTATCCCTCACTTTTTCTGTGGGTCGGGACTTTGGGAAGGGCTTGGCTGTGCCTTTTTGGCTTGGTGCTCCTCATGCAGTTGCAGACAGATAGCGACTGAAGCAAGAGGCTGGAGCAGCTGGTGGCTGGCCCAGCATCTCTCTCTCTCTTCACATAGTCTCAGGGCTTATTCATGTGCTTACTCTTCATGGACAGCTGTGGGCTTCCTTCTAGCATGGTGGCTTCAGGGCAGGTGCTACTTGCATGGGCTTCAGGGTGATTATTCCCGCTGGCAAGGTAGAAGTAACATCACTTTATGACTTGGCCTTGGAAGTCATGCCTCATCAGTTCCATCCCATTATTTTGGTTCCAGATGAGTCATAAGCTTGATCAGTTTCTGGGTGAGGAGACTCAAGAGTCCACCTCTCAGGTAGAGGAGTGTTAAATTCACATTGTATGAAGAGAATGTTGCAGCTATTTTTGGAAAAATACCATCTGCCACAGCGACCTTGTCTGCTGCTGTATGCGTCTTGCCTCCGTGAGCTATGAGCTGGGATGCTATAGCATGAACACAGCATTCATTCCTGGGCACATTTCTGCACGGTGGCTTTCCTTTCTTCTCTTACCTGGTAAGCTGGGTTGGGTAGCCTTTAATTAAATCTAAAGTCTTCTGCTTAGGCCCCTATTGGCCAACCCTGGCCCTTCCTTTATTTTTCATTATGTTCACTTCTTTACTGTTAGAGGCATTCCCAAGTGGTGGGCTTGTCCCAGCCCCAAAGATTCTCCTCCCTTTCCTGATGTGTGGAGGCATTGAGAGAGAGAGAAAAGAACAAAACCAAAGGGGAGGAAGAGTTTTTAATCCCATACTCCTCTTACCAAAAGGGCATAATTTTACCCCCTAAGGATGTCCTCTTCAGAAGAGAGAATCTCCACTTGGGCCGACTGCTGGGTTTTTCTCACAAGCTTTACATCTCTGTTGCTCCTTCTCTTGCTTTCCATGGCCAACTGGGTTTCTCTTCCCAAGTTGATTAGGAGTGAAGAAGGTCGTGGAGCCAATACCATGACCTTTAAGAGAGAACTTTCCTAACAGTTGCTGAGGTCAACATTGTGACAAATACTATTCTTCCTAGTTTTCAAAGGAAGATCACTGTCCTTTGCCAGAATCTTATCTTTACCTCAAGTTGGGCCCTGAAACTAAATGCATAAGGAGTATTCACTTACTTTTCTTTTTGCCTCCTTCCTCTTGCAGAGTCACAACCTTCAACTAGAAAAGGCTAATATGCCAGCTGTGTAGGAGTTTAAGTCAAGTATACCGAGTTCCACAACTTATTTACTGTGGTTTGCATTTTTTTTTCTTTTTTTTTTTGGTCTTTTTCATGACCGGTAAGGGGAACGCAACCCTCTAGAAAAGGCTAATATGCCAGCTGTGTAGGAGTTTAAGTCAAGTATACCGAGTTCCACAACTTATTTACTGTGGTTTGCATTTTTTTTTCTTTTTTTTTTTTGGTCGTTTTCATGACCGGTAAGGGGAACGCACCCCTTGGTGTGGTGTCGCCCGCACCGCGCTCAGCCAGTGAGCGCACTGGCCAGTCCTATATAGGATCCGAACCCGTGGCGGGAGCATCACTGCGCTCCCAGAGCTGCGCTCTCCTGAGTGCACCACGGGGTCGGCCCCTGTGATTTGCATTTTTAAAAAAGCTGATGAATAGACTGATGGGTAAAGGGCTAGATATTCAAAAAAGCTGGTAGAATAAAATATTAAGTATAGAATCTAGGCAGTAGGTATATGGGTGTACCCATATGCTGTATGAATGTATATACTGTAAGAAAATAAACTTTCAACTTTTCTTTTTTTGAAATCAAATGTTAGAGAAACATTAACCATAAGTTGTAGTGGATACATTTGAAAACAAAATGTCAGTTTTCTATTCTAGCAAATGCTTAAAGCTTGTTCTGTTTTTCAGTCCTGCTTTAGAAAGGGTATATGAGCATTATTATTTGTGCCAGCTTCAGTTTTCCCCCAAGGTCTGAAGAAATTGGAAAAGATCTAATAGTCCAGTATAAAAAAGTAGTCTAAAGTTTTAGCTGTTACCCTTATGTTTTATAGTTTCTTTCACTGGGCTTTTCACACAATGCTTGTGAGTATGCTACTGTTGATGTCATTGTGATATTAAAATTGCTTTCTGTGCTATTTCCCAAGGGCCCTTGTGCTGGTGACAGTAAGAACTTCTTATTCCAAAGACGGATTTTTGTCCCCTTACTGTTCCACATGCCCTCTTTTGAATTGGGCACCCTGAATCTTTTCCAGACCTGAAATACAGATTTCCCCCCCAGTAATTGAAATGTTTGCTTTGTTCGGTCTGTTTCCATAAGAGAGAAGAAAAAAAAAAAAAATAAGTGAATTCAATATAGCTCCCCTGTTCTTTTTAAAAAAATTTTATTTATTGATATATCAATAACATGTTTAAAGCCAGTGGAAATTGTTGCATTTGGAAAGTCCTTAACTACTTTTATGAAATGAAAAGAGGAGCAGGCATCTTGTCTTTGCTGTCCTCAGGTGGAAAAGGGCAGCTTGCTGAGGATCGAAGACTGAAATAAACTCTCCCAGGAGAGGAACCAGCCAGTGACCTTGGGCTGCAACCACCTCGCAGATCAGCTGTTTCCTTTCTTTCCATATTTTGTGGCCTGTGGGGGAAATCAAGTGTCACAAAAGCAGAAAGAGACCAGTTTGAGGAAGACTCCAGTGGCTCTGCCAGTGGAGTGCTGACACGATCTCCTGACCTTTCCCATATGGCTGGAGGTCTTGTGGTTTTACAGGGTACATTCAGGTGGCCAGGAGAAAGCAATCTTCTTGTGAAAAATAAGCTGCAAGAAACTGATACTATGGTAGTGTATTTTTTTTTTTTTATTCCCCGAAAATAATACTTACATAGTGGTCTAGAATTGGATAGATGCAATACATTTTTGCATTGGAGATATATAAAAGAGCCCTTTTGAGCTAAAAGAAAAATAGGAGTCAAATCCACTTCCCCCAAACAATTAGAAGTTTACAGAAAAACTAGATGGTAGCTCCTGGTGACTTTTTAAACTTGTCACCTGGCTGGATATACCAGGATAAGGTAGGGAGAATCTGAGCTCACAAGACTGGAGCCTCATCTTTCCCGTCTGTAAAATGAACAAAGTATCACCTATTTCATTGGTTTTTGGAAGTATAGATGAGGAGATGCTGCATATATAGGACTTGTCTGATTGTAAATACTCAGTATCTTCATTCTATTTTTCTTTTCTTTCCTCTGGATGTTGATGTAAAGTAAGACTGTTTCATGAGGCTGAGAACTGATTTCTAGTAACTAACTTTTCCTCCTCCTCTGTAGGCTTCTGCTCTTTCTTCTGTAGACATGTGAAGGAATAAAAGGTCTGCAAAGGACTGGCATTGAGGAGCTCCAGGTCCCACATTGTCCTCACATGGGGCCTTTCTGCCTAATGGCGCTCTACCCTCTGGGATGTTACAAATGATGTTTCTGTGGATTTTAGACTGCACAGAAATGCCGTCTTCTGTTAGGAAGACCATCTCTGTCTCTGAACCACCTCCTTTTCATCTGCTCACCCCTTTCCTACTTTTTCCCTCCGTTCACATTCACCAGCACTGATGCCTTTCCTGGTGATCATTCTGCCTTTCACAGGGGCTTTGGTCTTACTTGAAAACCTGTTTTGCTTTGTCTGGTCTTTTCTTTTTTCTTTTGCTTTTTTTGTTTTGAACTGAAGTGAAATTCACATAACAAAAATGAGCCAATTTAAAGTGAGCAAGTCAGTGTCATTTAGTACATTTATAATCATGTGGAACCATCACCTCCATGTAGTTCCAAAACTTTTTTTATCACCCCCAAAGAAATCCTAATACCCATTAAATAGTTGCTCCCCACTTTCCCTTTCCCCCAACCCCTAGCAACCACCAATTAGCATTTTTTTTTTTTCCTTTTTGTCTTTTTTCGTGTCCGGCAACGGATCGCAACCCTCAGTGTCGTGCCCGTACCGGACCGGAACCGGCAACGGGATCGCAACCCTCGGTGTTGCGCCCACACCTCGCTCAGCCAGTGAGCAGGAACCGGTCTGTATGTGGGATCCGAACCCTCGGCGGGAGCGCCACCATGCTCCCAAGCGGTGCACTGTAGCAGTGCGCCACCGGGCCAGCCCCCAGTTAGCATTTTTAACTTATGGGTTTACCTGCTTTGGATATTTCATTTAAGTGGAGTCATACAATATGTAACTTTTTGTGTCTGGCTTCTTTCACTAGGCATAATGTTTTCAAGGTTTATTCGTGTACTAGTTCTTCATTTCTTTTTATAGCTGAATAATAATGTCCATTGTATGTATACCATAATTTTTTTATCCATTCATCCATTGATGGACTTTGGCTGTTTCCATCTGTTGGCTATTGTGCATAATGTTACTATGAATACGTGTGTATATGGATTTGTTTGAGTCCTTGTTTTCAGTTCTTCAGGGTATCTACCCAGGAGTGGAATTGCTGGGTCATATAGTACTTCTCTGTTTAACTCTTTGAGGAACTGCACAACTGTTTCTCACAGTGGCTGCACCATGTTGCATTTCCACCAGCAATGCACAAGAGTTCCAATTTCTCTCCATCCCCATCAACACTTGTTATTTTCTGTTTCTTTTTGTCTTTTTTTTTAAGTCTTCCTTGTAGGTGTGACACCTCATTGTGGTTTTGATTTATATTGCCTAATGACTAATGACGTTGCTCATCTTTTCACTTGCCTACTGGCCAGTTGTATGTCTTCTTTGGAGAAATGTTCTATTCACATCCTTTGCCCATTTTTTGAGTGGGTTGTTTGACTTTTTGTTGTTGGATTAGTTGTAAGAGTTCTTTATGTATTCTAAGTACTTGATCCTTATCAGATGTATGACCTGCAGATATTTTCTCCCATTCCGTAGGTTGTCTTTTCATTTTCTTGATAATGTGTTTTGATGCACAAAAGTTTTTAATTTTGATGAAGTCAAATTTATCTATTTTTTCTTTTCTTCCCACTTTCATTGTCATATTTAAGATACATTCATATTTTGTTTTTATATTTAAGAATTCAAGGTCATGAAGATTTACCCTAAAATTTTCTTCTGAGGGTTTTATGGATTTTAGCTCTTATATTTAGGTAACTGATCCATTTTGAATATGATACAAGGTAGGGGTCTAACTTCATTCATTTGCATGTTGGATATCCAGTTATCCCAGTACCAGTTATTGAAGAGACTTTTTCCCCATTAAGTGATCATGGCATCCTTGTCAAAAATCAGTTGGCTGTAGATGTATGGATTTATTTCTTGACCGTCAATACAATTTCATTGTTCTATATGCCTATCCTTATGCAGGTACCACACTGTTTTCATTACTATGTCTTTTTAGTAAGCTTTTGAATTTGGGAAATGTGAGTCCTTCAATTCTGTTCTTTTCCAGAATTATTTTGGCTATTGGGGCTCCTCCTCCTTCTGCTTTTTTATTGTTTTATCTTGTAGTTATTCTTGAACCATGGTATCGCACTCAGGAGAAATCAGCAACCCCAGTGTGTAGCCATATGGTTGCATGTGGGGTTATTATATGCATGCTAAAACCCAAAGGCCTCTCTTGCTTAAAGTCACTTCCTAGGAACCCCAATGAGAATTGCATTGGTGGTATTCAAAGCAAAGTCAAAGTCAGTGCACAGGCTGCTAGATTAAAGCTGCTCATTAGAATTTCAAGGGGGGCATGTTCCAGGATCCTTTTGGAAAAGAGCAAATGTATGACCTTCCCATTTGCAGTGATAACTGGACATTCTTCTGACATATGCATATGTCTGACTGTAGTAGTTATCATCTTCAGTTACATGAACAATTTTACAAACATTCTTTTATATAAAAGAATGCTGTGATACAGGCATCAAAAACAGGAAGAAGTCAGAATTATAGTGAGACAGAGCAAGCAGGAAGGTAGGTGACTTTGCTGGAATCAGTTGCTGGGATGAATCACATTTTTTTCCAGTATGTTTGATCTCTGGTCCATTCCTTTGAGAGCAGCAGGGACTATGTGAGATTTTACTTTTGGAAAGAACTATTAGCTGTGAATCCTCAGCAACTGCTCTTTATGTATTTCTAGATGGTCCTTAAGGTCCTTATCTAGTGGAAGCTGAGAGATTACTTCTAGGATGGGAGGGCGGGGTGGTGGGAGAAAACAACTTTAAACTCTGGACACCTTGACAATGAAAAGATGTGAGAAAGAGACACATGTGTTTTTTGGCTGATCCTCATTAAAATACAGCTAGAATATGTGTGTTTATGTGTGTATGTAGTAGACACTCATGAACCTAGAGTACTGAGTAAAAAGCTCCAATAACTATAAGGGGAGAACTGCTTGGATTAGACAAATTAATTAGGGTAGGAAGAAATGGGCTAGGACAAAACACCTTGGCAAGATAGGAGGGTAGAGGAGATTAACTTCTTGGCCCATGCAGGGCCTCCTGAAGCTGAGACCCTACTTTGTGTGCAGGTGAGGGTGGTGCTTTCCGGCCAGGGGCCTATGCTGGTATAAGAGGTGTGGGGATGACAATCAGACTAGAGCTCCAGAGCCCTTCTGGCACTGTAAAGGCTAGAGTGCAGCCTCTGGAAATGCAGCCCACCCTGGGCGGAGGACCAGGTGGGAGCCCTCCAGGGGCTGCTGAAAGAACTCCAAGAAGTAGATCCCTGAGGGGCAACAGATGTCACCAGGCCTGACTCAGGGACCACCCAGAACTCACCTCTAAGGTCAGAATAGCTTGGTCTTCCAGGTTTGGCGAAGCTTAACGACATCACTGTGAGGATAAAATTCTCATCTGTTGCAAACAACAACAGCAACAACAAAATGAAACAGACCCCATGCTCTTAGACAGTGCCTAAAACATAGTAAGTGCTCAATAAATGACAGCCATTATTTTTGTTAAATAAACCAAAGGGGTGGTTCTGAGAGGTTTGCTTCATACAGCAGCCTTTTTCTAGGATTTCCAGAGGAATTGTGGACAACAACCTACTGTCTTGTTCATCTACTGTGAGAATTTGTTTCCCTACAGGAGTAGAAGAACTAACAACAATTAAATCCCTTTAAACAGGTACAAAAAAACCTCCTCTCCTTGGATGTGTGTGCTTTCAGATCAGTTACAGGCATGAGCAGTGTCATTTTCAGCTGCTAAAATGGATTAAGAAATTCTGCAAAGGAAAGGTTTTAGGACTCTGTGCAGCCAGCGAAAGGGCACATGTCCCCTGCATGTGCTCAGTGTCTTTCACAGAGATTACCATGCAGTGGGAAAGGCCAATAATTAAGGTGTACGCTGCAGGGAGACATACCACACTATTAACAGGGGTTCCTTCTCAGGGCAGCATTGGAGGTGGAAGTTTTACCTCTTTATTTTATATGTTTTCCCAAAAAGTGCTAAGGTTATTTTTTATTTGCTGCCTTAAGTACACTAAAAACTTTTTTGCAACAAATATGGGTTCTTCGTGTTTAAAACTTTTTTTGAAGAATAAGAAAGGAATTACCAGAATGATTATCAGAGAAAAAAGTTGTTAGGAATATTATCACACTTCTTTCCCTCATAGGCAATGAAAATCAGCTAGGGCTGCCATAACAAAATGCTACAGATTGGATGGCTTAAACCCACAGTTCTGGAGGCCCGAAGTCCAAGATCAAGGTGATGGCAGGTGTGGTTTCTCCTGAGGCCTCTTTCCTTGGCTTGCAGATGGCTGCTTTCCCTCTGTGTCCTTACGTCATGTTTTCTCTGGCACTGTACATCCCTGGTGTCTGTTTGAATGTTCAGTTTTCCTCTTCTTATAAAGACACTGATCCAATTGGATTAGGAGCCACCCTAGCAGGCTCATTCTAACTTATTCACCAATTTAAAGGTCGTATCTCCAAATACAATCACATTCTGAGGTGCTGGGGGTTAAGGCTTGAATATATGAAATTGGGGTGGGGAGAGGACATAAATCAGACCATAACAGGCAGCATAGGGGTAAAGGAGAACGTAGATAAAGTAGGAAGTAAGAGCCAGAAGAGTGAGTCAAAGGTCAGGGCCATAAGGATAAGGAAAAGTTATAGGAGGGGAATCTGTAGACTACTAATGTGAAAGAAACTATTTCCCTAGCTGATCAATGTATCAGTTAGCTTTTGGTGTACAACAATCTATCCCCGAAATGTAGTGGCTTAAAACAATAACCATTCATTTAGCTCACAATTCAGTAGGTTGGCAATCTGTGCTGGCCTTGACTGGGAAGTTCTTTTGATCTCCATTGTGTCCACTTATGTAGCTCTGGTTAACTGCTGAGTATGCTTAGGGCTGGTGGTCTGGGATGTCTCATTTCTCCTGCAGGTGTCTCTTGCCTTCTGGCAGGGTGGTTTGAACTTGCTCACATGACAGTAGCAAAGTACTGAGGGTGAGACAGCAAAAGGACACCCCAGCACTTAAGCTACATTCTCTTCACCAAGGCAAGTCACAGGCCAGCCCAAATTCAAGAGGTGGGGAAACAGAGCTTTTCAGGTGAACGGCACAGGAGACAAGTATTATTTGACTGTAAAAGTTCTGTGGCTATTATATTTTATATTCATAACAGATTTTGCCTGTACTCATAAATCAGAAAATAATCTGGAAAGGAATGAAAGTGCATTTATTTATGGAGGGTAGTTCTTTATTCCCAAATTGGGATAAATAGTTTAATCAGAACATTTCTTACAAGCCCTGGGGGCCTCTTACTTTTCTGGATGGCTTGGTCTATCCAGATCACTGGGAGAGGTCCTAGTGAGGGGAGCTCTGGCTGATAGATCAGTTTTTTTCCTTAACCTACTTAGAACATAACCTCTGTGGATGAGATGGTCTGGTGGAAACCTCCAGCCATTATCTCATGGGGTCAGGCTTCATGAAGCTCTGACAGGAGAGGGGGGTGAGGAGAACTGGGTCTCTGGGGTGTTGTGTAGGGAGAGTGCTTGAGAATATTCAGCTATAACACCTTATATGGGAGGATATGCTGCATATAAATCCTCTTACAGAGAATTACCTCCTTCTCACCAGATTGCTAGTCCTAGGTACCCACGTGGGGCTCTGTTAAGGGAGCCCTTCCTCTCATTAGTTCATATGTCATATGGAAAATGCTGCATATAGCAGCTGCTCCTTAACTCCGTTGTGAGATGGCTGCAGTGCACTAAATTTTCAAGGAGATAAAGAACAAATTAGCATCTTGCAGGGCAGAGAAAGGACACTGATGTGTAGAGTCTGAAAATTTCAGTATTAAAGTTTTATATTTAGAAAGCAAAAATAAACCAATTTTTTGGTATTTTTACATAAAATTCTTATAAATTATGGCAAACTCTTATAAAGTTCAACATAGACTTACTTTATGACACAAGCAATTTCACTTCTAGGTTTTTTTTTTTCCTGAAAAGAATGGAAATGTTCTGCTGAATGAAAGAGACCATACATAAAAAGATAAATTCTGTCATTTCATATATAGAATGTTCTAGAACAGACAAATCAAATCTGTAATGACAGAAATCAGATTAGTATTTGCTAGCAGCTGATGCATGCGTGCGTGCGTGCGTGCGTGCGTGTGTGTGTGTGTGTGTGTGTGTGTGTGTTTGGGGAGGGGAGTGGTGGCAAATGGATCTGAAGGAATTTTGGAGTTGATGGAAAAGCCTCCAATATCTTTATTGCGGAGTTAGTCACATGGGTGCATTCTATTATATAACAAATACCTCAATAATTTTGGCAATTTGGGGGCAGTTGCCCTTGTTTTTCATAATACAAGACATTATATTAGGGCAACGTGAAATTTTTATGATCATTAAAAGGGAACATAGATTTGATTCAAGATTAAAGCTTTAATCTACTTTTAGACTAGAGATTGCTTATTTGTCTCTAAATTGTCCATTGTTAGAAACAGCAGGCAGGAATAAGCAAGAAAACTGTTGATTGTGATCATATTGTAGACTGGGCTCATGTGACTAAGCCAAAATCTTTTTAATTAAAGCCAAATTTTGGGAACTCTTTAATAGAAGTGTGTAAACTTCACTTATATAGTTGAACTGTGGTAGCTACAGCTGGGTACAGTTAATAGGTCATTTGATGACATGTAAAGGAGTAAAGATTAGGGTTTATGGTTCATAGATTCTATGTCAACGTCAGTCAAATACTACTCTTTGATAGGAACCGGAGGGTTAAAGTGAGTAAACGTTTTTTTTTTTTTTTCTTTTTTTGTCCTTTTTGTGATCTGCCGCACCGTGCTCAGCCAGTGAGTGCATCGCACCGGCCATCCCTATATAGGATCCGAACCCGCGGCGGGAGCCGCACTCTCCCAAGTGCGCCACGGGCTCGGCCCGTGAGTAAACGTTTTATGTATGCTATATGAGTTCTGGGAGGGACGAAAGTAAACAAGAACAGGAGAAAAACAGTACCTTAAAATTATTTGGAAGTGTCTAATTTAGTTTTGCAGAATTTGCTGCTAAAATCCTACTTTGGTCGGTCTACTCTCAGATTTTTTAAAAGATAAAGCTGAGAGAAAAATGTTTGTCATATGTTTATTTGAGTTCAATGCTGGATGTAACTTAGTAAGAGCAAGTTCTTTTCTTTTAGCATCAAAGGGTTTATTCATTCCCAGATGCCACTAATGCCCCAGAGTGCTAGAGACAGTGATTTATATCATCAAAGGCTGGTGATATTAAAATGGAAGCAGATTTTGTTTTACTTCTTAGCCAAATTATAGTCTGCTTGGGGTGGTTAAAATGTATCTCATTTTAGTTTTATTTTGATAATCCAGAAATGAGTTTCAGATTTCATCTTTCTAATGTTTTAATATTAAATGATAATGATGCTGACCTAGAAAAATTTTATATTTCCCTCTTCGTTAGTTTTCTAAATGTATTTTATGTCTATCATTTGTTCAGCAAGTATTTATTGAGTGTCTACCATATCCCAGGCACTGTTCTAAGCATTGGGAAGAGAGCAATGAACAGACACATCCCTGATTTTATAGAGGAATATTTTCTAGTAGGGGGGAGATAGATAATAAAGAAGTAAAACATGAAAACAAGATAATTTCAGGTAGCGATAAGCACTAAGAAAATAAAATGGGATAATATGATAGAGGCTGATGAAGGTGGGATAGATGGTTCATTTGGATTTGTGATCAAGGCAGATTGTACTACAAAGGTGATGATGAAAAAGAGCCAGGTATGTGAAGAACGAGGGGCAGAACTTTCTAGACAGAGGGAATAGCAAATGCAAAGGTCCTAAGGCAGATATGAACTTGGTGTGTTCAGATGACAGCGGCCAGTGGGGTGGGAGTGTGGAGCAAGGGGTAGATGAAGTCAGAGAGGTGGGCAGCAGCTAGGGGTGGTCTCTTTTAGAACTTGCTAAGGAAATGCTTTTTTATCGTTGATGTCTCTTGTTTGTTTTTAAAAGGAATGAGGATTCATTGATAGACGTGATCTGATTTGTGTTTTAGAAAATCACTCTTGGGGTGGAAAATGAATTGGCGGTGTGGAGTTTGGAGACAAGATTGGAGGCAGAAGAGACAGTTAGGATTCTATTGTTATTAGCACAAGAGAAAAGGTTTAGTGAGACACACGTGTCGGAGGTGGTGATGGAGAGAAGATAGACAGGTTTGGGAATGATTGTGGAAGCCATGGCAATAGCAGATGAATTGGATACAGATCGTAAGGTAAAAAGAGGCACTGAGGATGACTCCCAGGGTGCCAAATTGAACAATGGGTGTGAACGTGTCGGAGGTGGTGATGGAGAGAAGATAGACAGGTTTGGGAATGATTGTGGAAGCCATGGCAATAGCAGATGAATTGGATACAGATGGTAAGGTAAAAAGAGGCACTGAGGATGACTCCCAGGGTGCCAAATTGAACAATGGGTGTGAAATTTACTGAGATGCGAAAGACTAGAGGAAAAATATGGATTTTTTTTAAATCAAGTGTTCTGCTTTAAAGTTTAATATGCTTATTAAGTATTCAAGTGGAAATGTCAAGTGAGCAGTTAGATATATGAGTCTGGAGCACATGGATATTTGAGAGCTAGGGATGGAGATGTGAGTAATGGAAATAGAGATGGCATTTAAAGCTTTGGGACCATGTGCAATCACCTAGGAAGAGAAGATATAAACATAAAGGTCACTTGGACATGCAGAGGTCGGGCAAGCCAAAAGAGGTCGATGGAACATAGATCTTAGTGAGATTGGCAATTGTTGGAATTTGGGTTCTACTAATAGAGAAGACATTATTGGGCAGGGAAGGGATGCTTGTATGTGAATTTGAAAGGAAGTACAGTTGCTGGTGATGATGGCAAGCAAATGCACACAGGCACAAGTAACTGATGTTAGGTAGACAAAGATACCTTTGGAAGTTAAAAAGTCAGGGGTCTTTTATTTCACATTGCTTCTGTTAAGCCATTCATGTTTAAATGTATTGATCCATACTATTACAGAACAGTATATAATAGTGTCTAAGACCCTTTTGATTGTAGTTGATGTGAACTGACTTTATTTCTCTGGACCAGACTTCTTCCTGTAGTGGAAAACATGCCTTCCAGCAGCCAACAAACTATATGTATTGTAGCATCAGGCATCCAGGGTGACTGGTTTCTTTCCCAATCCCGCTTTTCAAAGTCCTTAGAGGCAACAAATGGCCTAGCATGGATAGCGAGGCCTGTGTGAAACCCAGCAGCCTTGGCTGGCAAAGTTCCCAGACGTGGAGGTGGGTTGTTGGGCAGATAATCCCATAAATGTCCCCTACAAACACCAGCTGGTTTACATCATTAAGTGAGTGAGAGAGGCTTGCACAAGAACATGAGCAAACTCTTACTGAAGAGGAATGAGTGTAATTTAGACTCCACAGTCACTGTTTTTTGGCATCTATCACGAGTGGTCTGGATCTTGTTATTAACTTACCTTTCCGGTTTAGTTCAGCAGGAAACTTAGCAGGCTGTGATTGCCTTCATCTATTCCAGGCCACATATCTCTGTTGCCTAGATGCCTTGGTTAATCTGTTATTTGTTTGTTAATAAAAGCTCCTTATTGAAGTGTAACTAACATACATTTAGGAAAGTGCACAAATTGTGAGTGGATAGCTCTTGGGATTTTCAGGAAGTGAATGCACCCAGGTAACCTGATAAAGAAAGAGGACGTTCCTGATACCCCAGGATCCCCTGCATGACCTCTTCTTGTCACTGTCCTTTCCGTAAGGATAACTTCTCTCTTGACATCTTACACCATAGATTAATTTTGTCTCTTGATGTTTTAATGTTTGCACAGGAGAATCTGGTCACAGTGAGCAGATACACTAGCAGGGATAAAATAGTGGCTGAAACAACGTCTAAATGACCTATAGGACTGTGTTTCCTCCGAGGCCTGCTATTCCCCTTCCCCTCCCAGAGCAAGGAAGAATAACCTTCCAGCATAAAGAACTACATTACCCTATAAAGCTCCTGGTAATTATGTAATGATATAAATTGATATGACACAGGATTCCTTTTCTAACATCCTGGCTTTTCCTTTTGTAATTTTTGTCTGTTTTTAAAAATTTTTTTCACATATGAATCTCAGAAACATTTGTAAGAAGAGTCCTGCAGGGAACAGCCTATTTAGACTAAGGCTAATTGCACAAGGCAGTGTTTAATTTTTCATTTGTGTGTCCATAATAGAGATGACTCTTCTGATAAAGATAACAGACACTGACTTAAGTGCTTTTCTGTCCTGCGACAGAACAGGGCTGGGAGATGTCAGATCAGACAGTGAGGCAGGGCTTTCCTGGACTCATTTTGAATTGATGGGAGAGGCACTTATTCCAGACAAGCGGGAGCATTCTACAAGAGTTTCTATGGAAACTAACAATGTCAGATGAGATCAATGGCTAAATGCTGTTTCCTCCAAAGGCAGCTTAGGTTATATGATTTTGGATAAATGTTGGCCTGGAAGAAGCAAAAGAATAAGATCTTTTTTTCCCCATGGAACAGACAACTAAAACATGTTTTATTTACCCAACAGCATACAGATTGTTCTTGTTACATATCAGCTCACATGTCATCATGACACCTATGTGATAGTTTTTATTCTAGTAATTTCCTTCAATAATATCTTAATGATACCTTTACTGTGTCACAAATAATACAGATTGTGGATTAATGTGGCACTTTCCCAGAGATCTTAAGAGAAATGAATGAAAAAAAGACAAAGTAAGAAATTTTAAAACATGGAGCAGGCTGGCCAGTTAGCTAAGTTAGAGTGCCATGTTATAACACCAATGTCAAGAATTTGGATCACCTTAAAGCTGCCACAAAACAAACAGACAAAAATACCATGGGATTTTCTGTATTATACACTTTATTTTTCTCACTTTTCTCCACTGTGTTTTGTTTATTGGGGTATAATTTACATACGGGAAAATTCTAGTTCAAGAAATTCTAGTTCAAGACTAGACTTATATGTGTGTATATATCCGTATAACCACTTCCCAGATCAACATGTATATGTATGTGTGTGTGTGTTTGAGTGACCGAGTGCATGTCACACACACGCATGCACATGCACACACATGTACATGCTTCCTAGTCTTTATTAGCTTGTAGTGACTAAGGACCACTTTTTCATATTTCTAACCTGGGCTGCCTATACAATTGCTCACGTTGTGCAGTCAGCAACCTGCAAAAACATATGAGGTAGCCCTGTTTCTGAGCCCTCAAAGGTGCTTAGTAGATTTTCTCTGAACTGAATTTAGCAGAATTCACTTAAACAGAAAGGGTTTGTGCACCTGTCTTGCAATTTAAAATTGATAATGATCTCCCCTAATTCCCATTAGCCACTTTTGTTAGCCATGCGTTTAGTGACTCATCAAATGCTTATTGAACTCTTTCTAATTTATAAAGCATTCTGCCAGATTGTCATCTACTAACATAAATCAGAGATAGAATATACCTTCCTACAGCTTCTAGTCTACAGTAGGAGTTAAGCAATGCAAATAAGCAATTAAAAACTAGGACAGAAATTTCTGAAGTGTGGAAGGTAGGTAAAAACAATGAGACATCCAAGCATCTGTTTGCCCTGGATCTTGATGGAAGAAGAATTTGAACAGAAGGAAATAATGGAGGCAGAGAAGAATCACTAGGATATAGGGAAAAGAAGATAGTTCTTTGGGTTGCAATATAAGGTAACCAAAGAGAAAGTTAAAGATGTGTGATGAGGATCTGATTAAAATGAGAAAAGCCTTGAATGTCATGCTGAGGAGTTTGGACCTTTTCTAGCAGGAGCCTGCTCCTCAAGGTCTTGTCCAAGAACCAGCAGCATCTCCGAGAAGCTTGTCAGAGATGCTGAATCTTGGGTCCCCCCATCTAATGCCTCAGAATCTCTGGGATGAGGCTCAGTAATCTGCGTTTTCATAAGTTCTCCAGGTGGTTCTCATTGCACACTCAAGTTTGAGAAGTCTGTCATTAGAGCACAGCTTCTGAAGACACAAACCAGTAGTGTTTCCAAAGTTTGCTCAACAAAACGAATTCCTAGTGGTGTTAATTGATGTTTTGCACACAAGTG
>NW_007733580.1:16806-19077 GCF_000696425.1 Galeopterus variegatus | reverse complement strand
GACTCTGGGGAACAGCATGGCCTTTGGTTTCCAAATTTGAGTCCTTTCTACAGATGACACCATCACCAGGCAACACCACATTTCTAGGTGGCTATTGCCTCAACTGATTTTGATACCACAATACCTATCTACATGATTTTTCAGGACATAAAAGGAAAGTGGAAATTGTTAGCAGTTCCTCATTACTGAGGCTTTTAGTGTAGTATTCCATGCTATAAAGGATGGTACTCAAAGATAATCGAATTGTATTTGAGGGACTTTCTGATTTATTTCAAAAAGTGCTCTCCTGTGTCTCTGGATAGCCAACTGGATCATCTATGTTGAATAAGCATTCAGTAGACAATGTATAACATTTTAGTTTTTTAATAAGAGTAATGTATGCACATTAAAAAAATAATAATGGAAGATATAATGAAATTGATCAATTCCTGTACCTCTACTTAATTCCTGGGAGACAATCGTAACCATTTCTCTTTTTAAATCTTCTGATGGCCATTGCTGTAACCTAAATTATATCTTTAGCCCTCCAATATTCAATTGATCAGTTGTGGACATTAGCTTTTAACTTATTTAATTAATAAATATTTAACTCAAATAAACTACAACCTTGATTTTTTGATACTTACATTACTATTTATATTTCTTCTGTTAGTGGCCTCTGTTTAAAGAGCATTCTTAAACTTCTGTTTCTTTCTCCTTCCACATTTGTAAGTCTGTCTTGACTCCCACCATGTGAGTCGTGGTGTTTAATCTACTGGTTTTCCCCTGAAGTTTCTTCCTTTCGCTCCTACTTCTTTCAATAGTCCTCATACTTTTATATTGTCAAGTATTCAAGCATTTCCTTTTTTTTTTTTTTTTTTTTTTNAGAATTTGAACAGAAGGAAATAATGGAGGCAGAGAAGAATCACTAGGATATAGGGAAAAGATGATAGTTCTTTGGGTTGCAATATAAGATAACCAAAGAGAAAGTTAAAGATGTGTGATGAGGATCTGATTAAAATGAGAAAAGCCTTGAATGCCATGCTGAGGAGTTTGGACCTTTTCTAGCAGGAGCCTGCTCCTCAAGGTCTTGTCCAAGAACCAGCAGCATCTCCGAGAAGCTTGTCAGAGATGCTGAATCTTGGGTCCCCCCATCTAATGCCTCAGAATCTCTGGGATGAGGCTCAGTAATCTGTGTTTTCATAAGTTCTCCAGGTGGTTCTCATTGCACACTCAAGTTTGAGAAGTCTGTCATTAGAGCACAGCTTCTGAAGACACAAACCAAAGTTTGCTCAACAAAACGAATTCCTAGTGGTGTTAATTGATGTTTTGCACACAAGTGAAATGCTGAACTAAACACAGGCACTTTTCTTTACCACAGGATTCCCAGAACCCAAAGTATTCTGATGTAGATTGTGAATCCCCCAAAGGGAGTTATAGTATGCAGTGTTTTCCAAATTGTTTTTCCATGGGATTCTCTTTCTTTCTTGGTACTTTTTTTTATAGGAGCAAATGGAAGAATTAGTGTTGCTTGGATCACTCTTGGAATGTGGTATGGTAAGCAGTGATGAGCCAAAGAAAGTTTTTCATGAAGAAAGGAAAGGAGTAGCCAGAAGAGAGCAGTGCTCTGTGAATAATCATGTAGAGACATGCAGGTTTCCATGACTACGTTGCTGGGATGGCTGCAGTAGGGGCTAGGGATTAGGAAATAGGAAACAGTGAGCTTGGACACCAGCAGGTAGGCTCCTGGAGTCGTTCAGAGGAGATGTTGAGAGGTGTGTGTGTCGGGGGGCATTGTAGGAAGGACTTGGTGCTAGTGGTTGTAGCATCAGCATATATACCATTTTAATATTCAGCTGTTAAGGATTTCTGCTGTCACTTCAATACAAGCAAATAGCTCATGACCCTCGAAGATAGTTTCTGATAGCAGAAGTTGTCTTTTGCCAATGGCCTGTCTGAGAGGTTACTGCGTGGATGATGGATGCAGGCTGCTGTGGGTATGCTGTGGATGAGGAGGTGGAGTCTATACCCTGGAAGGACACCTCACCCCTATGAAGGCATTGCTGTCCTTCAGCACGGAGCAGGGACTCTGGGGAACAGCATGGCCTTTGGTTTCCAAATTTGAGTCCTTTCTACAGATGACACCGTCACCAGGCAACACCACATTTCTAGGTGGCTATTGCCTCAACTGATTTTGATACCACAATACCTATCTACATGATTTTTCAGGGCATAAAAGGAAAGTGGAAATTGTTAGCAGTTCCTCATTACTGAGGCTTTTAGTGTAGTATT
>NW_007733580.1:14014-15331 GCF_000696425.1 Galeopterus variegatus | reverse complement strand
AACAGCCAAAGACCCAGGGAAAACTGTGTATTTTTATGGACAGTCACGCAGAAGTATGATTGGAGGACAAAAGGGTAGGATCTCGTGGTGACAAACTGGGGGAAACTCAGCAAGGCTGTTCAGGTTCTTCTTGGCCTCTAGGTAGGACCCCTCTTGCATGAGGGTCTTATGACCTACTTTCAGGGGAGGTAGCTCAGAGAATTTTTTTTTTTTTTTATCATGCTTCAGGGAAGAAAAGTGGGAGATGATCAGAGAGTGAGCTCCAAGGTGCCATATTTTGGGGTAGTGTATTCTGAGCCCCCACAATAATATTTAATGTTACAAATATCTCACAATTTCCTTAACCATACTATTTCCCTCTACTCCCTTCTGCCCGGTTTTCCCTTCCACTCTCTCTGCAACCCCAGTGTATTGTAAATAACTTTATACCCTCAGCCCTTTAGCATGTGATTATTTTCATACCCATTAAGTCTTCTGTGCTGTGTCTAAGCTTGATTCTTTCTCCTATCCCCTGTGCCAGCTCAAGTACCCCCTTCTAACCTACTCTGGTCTGCTGCTTTCCCTGCTTTGGTCTCTGATAGCATGCTTGTCCTTGCTCGTTTGTCTCCATCTTCTAGTCTTGTTTGCTATTGACCCTTTCTCTTCTCTTTGATTATCTGTCCATTCTCTTCTTTATTCCAGTTACTTTCATTTCACTGGGGATTTGGGGGACTCTGGGGAAAAGGAGAGAAGGAGAGAAGGGGAGACAAGCATAAGTTCAGCCCAACAACCCTAGCCACTTAGGTATGCCTTTGCTGTGTTCTCTGAGGACCATTGTACACATCTGAACTTTGTTACTGTGTTTCCTCGTGGTAGCAGAGAATTGGATGGTTTGATTCACAGAAGTCTGATCTAATCATTGAGTCAGTTACATTCCTTCCACCATTTCTCTTCTTCTCTTAAAGTTGTGGGATAAAAGATAATACCTGTGGAAAAAATAATTTAGGCTTAGTTTTCTTAGACATATAAGCAAAATAAGAAGTAAATGAAAAATTAATGAGGAAAAAATTTCTGGTGGGTCTAAGTTTATTGTTTAACTACAGAGGAACTGCTTACTTAAATAAAGGGGTCTCTGATTCTTTGATATCAGTAATGATTCAATGGCTGGGGTCAATACTGTCACCTCTCTTCCCGCTTCCATATCCATCTTGCCTATTCACAAACCTCCTCTGCATTTCCTGCTGTTAGAGAAGCTGGAACTGGTGAATCGGTCTGTGAATCATTCTTTTATTCCTCTTATGGCAAAGCAGTAACAACACATGCACTCATACAGACACA
>NW_007733580.1:12093-13472 GCF_000696425.1 Galeopterus variegatus | reverse complement strand
AATCATTCTTTTATTCCTCTTATGGCAAAGCAGTAACAACACATGCACTCATACAGACACAAACTCAAAACCCTGTAAGAGGAGTCAGCGAGCCAGAAGCAGAATGGCAAACAAAGTTGGCCAACCTTAAAAGAAAAGGAAATGAAACAATTATGATTCATATAAATCAACACTAATTGTCCATGGTGATTGTCCAACACTGATTGGACAATTTGATTTTCCAGATCAGGACAGTTGCGGGATGAATCAACAGACACATTCAAGGACTGTGCCTAGAGTAGCAATGGGGATGGTTGCTTTAAGACAATGGCATGCCTCAGAGGAGCCAAAATAAGGATAGCTCCCTTCTTAGAGAGCAGGTCTTGGTAGGAGTCAGGCAGGTGGGAGCCTTGATAAAGTCAGTAGAATCAGAGAGTTAAGCTGAGGTATGACCAGAATGTCAGACACTGTGTCAGTTATCTAGGGCCCCAGGAATGCTGCATAATCATTACTCCAGAACCTTGGTTTATAACAATAAACATTTGTTTTGGTCACAGATTTCTGGGTCAGCTGGACATTTTTGCTTATTTGGCTCGGCTCATTTGGACTTCTTCGGCATTGTGGTCAGTTAGTGGTTCACTTGGGGCTGGCCAGTCTTGGGCAGCTTCAGTTGGGAAGACTCCATTCTGTTCCGTGTGGTCTCTCATGCTCTGTCAGGTTAGGCTGGGCTTGTTCATGGTGTCTGAGCAAGGTTCCAAGAAGCAGAAGTGGCATGCAAGGCCTGTTAAACGTAGACAGGACCGGCTCATGCCACTTCCTCATTTGTTGGCTAAAACAGGTCCCAAGGCCAGTCCCAGAGTCAGGATAGGAAAAGACTTCAAGATTACAAGACAAAGGGCAAGGACACAGGGAGGTTATTAGTTGGAGGCACCAAAGCAATCTGCCACAGGCTCTTGTACCAAATATTGTGTCTGGGAGACTCACCAGGGTTTACAGCTTGGAGAAAGTTCAGAGAATAAAACAGAACAGTCATGATGAGGAGATCAGCTTTAAACAAGGGGATTCGGGAGGGAACCCCTGTTAGACTCCTCCTTGGGGACAAGGGGCAGGTTCTCTAAGGGGAAGATGAAAACAAAGGGATGGCTCAGGGTCCCTTGACAAGCTTGCCTCAGGGTGGTGATTCCTTTGAGCCTTAAAGAGACCCATTCCATCTGGGGGGATCTAATCCAATATGAACAATGGCTGGACCTTCTTAAGTTTCGGCATTTTCTGATTTACTAGTAGCATTGAGATAAAGGGACTTGGATGTTCAGTGGGCACAGATGAGACTCATTCTCTCCTCTGGGCTTAGGCATTTTAGCTGGAGCTTTTATAGGCCTGGAGGGGCTTTCTCCTCATGC
>NW_007733580.1:9623-10525 GCF_000696425.1 Galeopterus variegatus | reverse complement strand
GTTAATATCTCATGAGTTGTCATGAGGCTTAGTTGAGCTTATTCTTATAAAATTTAAGAACTGTGCTTAGAACATAGCTTTTATTAAATGTTATTTTATATTATTAAAGACATCTCTCTGTGTATCCTGGGCATTCAGAAGATATTATAGCCAAAAGCTGGTGCTGAACGGTCAGTTCTTTGTCATATATTGGGAGAAGCGTTGTCCCTTGTAAGCAATAATGTCCTGTGCCTCTCTGTGACCCCAAATCTTGAGTTGTTGGCATAAGCTCACAGGGATGTTATTCTGGGGTATCACTGCCTCTTCGTTATGAATCATTTCTCTTTCTCTATGCAGATAAACTTTCCCACATCTTCCAGAAACCCCCAGGAGAATTGGGTTTCATTTCCCATTGCAAATTGAATTCAATTAAAAAGCTGTAAAAGAATGCCATATAATGTCACATAGAACATAATGACATTTCCAAAATATTTTTGAGAAACTTGAACTCTAAATCCATTTAGTTCTGCTAGTAAGGAAGGACAAAGATTTAGTCATGGAAAAATTTTAATCTGATGACTAGTTTTTATCAGAATTATGGATCCAATTGAGATTAGTTACTTTCAGAAGCTTAATTTTGGAGATGGAAATCAGTTGATCTTCTTTCTTTTGTAGGAAACAAAAAAGGTAATACTGGCCACGGTAAATGTGTAATTTTTGTTTGCGCATGATTGAAGCATCTGATGATAACCCAAAACCCCTGTTAGAACAGCAGTTTAGTCAGTCTATTGAGGACTGTACCGTATTTACTTCATGATCAATAAAATGAGGAGTGTTTGCATAGTTAAATTTTTTGTTGTTGTTGTTTTCCTGAAAAGTTTAAATTTATTCTTTTTTTTTTTTTTTTTTTTACCGGGAAGGGG
>NW_007733580.1:2082-8790 GCF_000696425.1 Galeopterus variegatus | reverse complement strand
TGTGGTCTGCACCACACTCAGCCATTGAGCACACCGGCCATCCCTATATAGGATCCGAACCCGCGGCCTCAGTGCTACCAGCACTGCACTCTCCCGAGTGAGCCATGGGGCCGGTCCTAAACTTATTCTTTAAATTGAGTTCTCTTTAGAATTTACAAAATGATACACACTCAATCTTATAGAGCTTGAATCCAGACAGTAAGTAGTGATGGCTGTTGTTTATTTTTTCCATAAAGAAAACCCAGTATATTGCTTATATTGGTGGCTTAGAACATTGAGAATATATTATTCTTTTTGAGTCCATGGGACACTGGGCAGTTCTGAGGAAGCAGATCAGGCTTGATTGATCTCAGCTGGCCTCAGTCATGTCTGTGTCAGTTGATGTGTTGGCTTTGTTGGAGCCTCCTCCTCCACACCTCGGGAGTTCGCCAGTTGTAGTTTGGGGATAGGATAACTGGCCCATGTGTCTGTCCTCATCCAGAAGGGTAGCCCAGGCCTGTTTACATGGTGGAGGCAGGATTTCAAGAGATTCAGAGAAAGAGAGAGAAAAAGACTAGAAGTAGGAAAGGTCTCTTGAGACCTAGGCTAAGAATTGCCACAAGGTCATTTCTACTGCATTTTGGCCAAAACAAGTCCCAAGGTCAGCCCAGATTTGGGGGCCTGAGGAAGTAGACTACACTTTTTGCTGGGAAGAGCTACAGAATCACATGACAAAAGGTGTCAAGGTAGTCCAAAAAATGGTCCCTGAAATCCATATCAAATATCTGGAACCTGTGAATGTTACTTTACTTGGAAAAAGATGTGGTTGAGCTCAGGATTTTGAGAATAAGAGTTGATCCTGGGTTAGCCAGGTGGGCCCTAAATTCAATCACATGCATTCTTAGAGAGGCAAAGGGAATTTGGGAGACAACCACAGAAAAGGAGAGGGTGACATGAAGACAGAAGCGGAGATTGGACTGATCTGACCTCAAGCCAAGGAGTGCCTCCACCTGAACAGAAGCTGGAAGGGGCAAGAAATGGAATCTCCCCAGAGCTGCTGTAGGGAGTGTGGCCTGGCTAACACCTTGAGTTTGGACTTCTGGCCTCCAGAACAGAGAGAATAAATATGTGTTGTTTTTAAGCTACCCAGTTTGTGGTGATTTGTCACAGCAGCCTCAGGAAACTAATATAGGTGTAGCTACAGGGAGGAATAAAGAATTGATGACATTTTTGCAATAATCTACATATACTTATAAATTTATATAATTTTCTATAGTGCTTTTTCACTTCACGTGACAGAACATTTTCCTATATTATACAAATCTGTTGAAAACACCATTTTAAATAATTACGTTAATACATAATCCATATTAAATTAGTCCAGTTGAACATTTCCTTGTTATATTTCTATTTCTCAGATGAAGCCAAATGCATGAAACAACATAGCCCTATACCCTGAATCACCATTCAGTTTCTCTCTGGCTATTTTACTCCATCAGGCCCGTAATATTTCTTGTTGGAATTATTATAATCACCTCCTTCTCAGTCTCCTTCTAGCAGGTATACAAACTGCTATACCAGATTAGTCTTGTAAAGAAAAACTCAGTTTAAGTCACTTCTGCCTAAAAACTTACAGTGATGTTCAATTTCAAATATTAGTTCTTTAATCCAACGCTTAATGCCCTTGTAGTAAAATTGTCCGAGTGCAGTTGTCTGTATATTTCTTTTTTCTGTGAGGCTTTGAGCTCCTTGAGGACAGCATAGCTTTTGTCATCTCTGCTTCTCCTGCATCTGCCATGGTGTTTTGAAGGTAGGGTTTGCTCTGATATTTTCTGCATGACTGAATAAATGAGTTAAAAGAGGGAAGTATTTCTAATTGCCTTGTCTTGTCATATATGATCCCAGTTACTCAGTTTTACTGAATCTGAAATTGGGTAATTTGACTCCTTCTTCTAGCTTGGAGGAAAGGGTTCTTAATATTTTTGTGCTTGGACTTATTAGGCATCTGGAGAAGCCTATGAATCCTTCCTTCTCAGAATAATGTTTATTACTGGATAAAAGAAAATACATAGGATTACTGAAGGTATCAATTCTATTGCACGATAGCTGTCAAAGTATTATGAATTGTGATACAGCAATGTGTGTGCATCTTTGTATGAATGAATAAAATAATATCTAGCAGTAGGCATATTATCTACTGTCATTTCAAAGTAGTTGATGAGAGGGGCTGGCTGGTTTGCTAAGTGGTTAGAGCATATTGCTGATAATACCAAGGTCCGGGGTATTATCGATCCCTGTACCAGCTAGCTGCCAAAACCAAAAAATAGCAGTGATGAGAGTACACAGCATATCAAGATACTCTGAAAACTGTAATGTGATATTCAAATATCTGTGGTGACAGAGGCACAGTGCCTGTTAGTACTGCTGTGGTTTGTTGCCTATGCCCATAATTGAAGAAAACTAGATTTTAATGAGAGGTTAGTATAAATAAAGATGTAACTTTATTCCTATCTTAGTTCATTGGCCACCCGAATTTGCTAGACCCCAGGTTAGGAAGGCCTGAAAAGCTTGTCTTAGAAATAGCTCTAAGACAAGTTACTGTGTTGCCCAGTTGTCACCGTGTAAGTTTGATTAAATATTTTAAAATAGTTTATGAAGTTATAGGTAGACAAGAAATTTCAGAACACTTGTATGTATATCATAGCACCTGAGAAATTATAAATACTGTATAAACTCTTTTTAAATAATAACACAGCCCTTGTCAAGTGGAGATGGAAAATAAAAACTCTTCTGTATCCCCTTCCATATTGTGAGAACTAAGGCCTTGTTTGGTACTGTATAAACTCTTTTTAAATAATAACACAGCCCTTGTCAAGTGCGGATGGAAAATAAAAACTCTTCTGTATCCCCTTCCATATTGTGAGAACTAAGGCCTTGTTTGGCTTTAAAACTGCCACAACTTGTGGCCCATGCCCACCCACTTGGACACATTTTTGTTTCTAACCCTCTTGGGCAGTTGTTGAGTTGGACTAAGTTGTTTAGTTGAATAATTTCCCTAATGATACTGAATTAATAATTTGCTTGCATATAGCTTGCAAAGGGGCAGGTTGTGATCAGAAACAAGCTGCAGAATAGAGCAATTATAAAACACACCCCAGACCTCCTGGTCCCGAGGAGGCAGGTGCTCTAAGCACCTGGTGATCTGATTTCCACTCCTGGACATGGTATTGTAGTCTGATTTCTGTGGGCTGAGATAAAATGGGAAGGAGATTGTTAATGCAGCCTCCATTTCCTCTCAATAGAAATTATGCAGATATTATAAATTTATTCTTTAAAAAATTTCTAAGTTTAAAAAGATATATTTCTTTATTTTGCAGAGCACTGGCCTACAACAACATAATATTTATCAATATAGTCCAGCAAAATTAATGCATGGTTCTTGTAACACTGAGAACTTCAGTACTGTGGACAATGTTTCTAATTGTATCAGTGACTTGTTAGCTCTATTAGTTATGAAAGTAACATGAATGTCTTTATTACATACATATATATTATGTATCTCTTACTGTTTCTATGTGTATGTACATAGGTATATACACTAAACATACACAAAGTACTTGTTCTTGTGTGTATAATGTAATTAAAATTCATGTAAAATTGTGTTCACTTTTTATGTGGTTGACATTTGTGTTTTCTATCTTCCAAGCCATCTAAAATCCTCTTGACTTTGAGGGTTTTTGATTTGGTTGAAACTAATACCAAATTTGGAAATCTTTTATTGTACCAAGTTAACTTGAATAGGATTAAGGGATAGTTTGTAAGATTAGGAATAAATGTGGTAATGTCTTGAAGTTCTCAGTGCAGTACATAGTTTTCCATTAATAATTTTGGTACCTCTTATACATATTAGACTGTAAAAAGGGCTGACTGCCTTTTAAGTGAGATTAATTTAGTAAAAATTACACAAAGAGTTTGGATTATTTATTTATTTTGTTTCATTGAACAGAAAATTTAAATCTTACCTAGTGGATCCTTTAACACTTTGAGAACTATATATATATTTTAAATTTATTGAGTATCACAATATGCCTTCAGATTCCTTAAGGACCAAGTTTAAGGCTAGTTCCTTCATGAAGTTTTCTCTGATCCCCTATGTTAATTTCCTATTGGTTCTGTAAAAAGTTACTACAGAGTTAGTGATTTAAGACAACCCAAATTTATCATCTTACAGTTTGAGAGGTTAGAAGTCTGAAATGGGTTTCACTGGGCTAAAATCAAGGGGTCTACAGGCCTGCATTCCTTTATGGGGGCTCTGGAAGAGGATTTGTTTCCTCTGTCTTTTCTGGCTTCTCGAGGTTCCCTGCATTCCTTGGCTTGTGGCCCTTTTCCATCTTCAAAACCACTGAGTCTTTCTTACAGTATCATCTGTTTCTTACTCTTCTCCCTCCTTTTTCTTTCCCCATTTAATGATCTTTGTGATTATATTGGGTCCACCTGGATAATCTAGCATAATCTGTTTTAAGGTCAGGTGATTAGCAATCTTAATGCCATCTGCAATCCTAAGTCCCCTTTGCGATGCAACATAACATACGAGGGTACTTTAAAAAGTTCATGGAAAAATTTAATTGAAAGATAATACAAATCTTTTCATGAACTTTTTGAAGTATCGTCATATTTACAGGTCCTGGGCATTAGGAAATGGGCATCTTTAGGGAGCTATTATTCTGCTACCACATCCCCTAAACCAGTAATGATCTATGTGCCTTTCATAAGGTTTTAGTGAAACACTGTCTCAACTTGCTATTATTCACGTGCATGCTTTACCTCTCCTTTATATTTCAACCTATGGAAAGACAGAACTATGCTATATATTTCTGTTTTCCTCAGTATATAGCAACACTGAAAAAACCACATAAATATTTTTTGAACAAATGAATGATGCCGTATAATGTACTATCCAAACAACACATCAGTTAGAAGCGGGGGAGGTCAACTATAGAAGTATAGAAGAAGGAAACAGGCAAAAATTGACAGATTATTATCAACATTACACACATAAGAGAATAGTTTCTTCATGTGCATCATTGTCTCTAAGGGAATAATTTCAGTGGTCAGAGAATTTGATCCCCTTAAGAGTTATCTTAATTTTTCTCACTATAATTTAATATTTTGGCATTAAAAACATCCTTCAACTTCTTATTGCTTACCATAATTCTGTTCCTTGAAGGCTTATGAACTCAGGGAAGCCTACTGTCACATACTTTTATCTGAACCCACAAGCTCTAGAAATTGGTGGCCACACCATGGGATGGATGCCCTTTAAGTAATCTGCTGGGGAGCCAGCTGCACTTGTAGGTGTGGTACCTACAAGCCTTCCTAAAACCCTAGGAGCTTTATGGCTTTGAAGCACCTCCAAAAACATGCAGACTTTTTATGAAGTACTCTAAAGAGTAGAGGAAAGTGAACAAATTCTCCAACATGTTCAGAAAGCCAAGAGTTTCTCCCAAGTATTATCTTAAGATGGCATGTGAGTTATATATTTTACTACATGCTGCATTTGTGTAGTTCTAAATATATATTAAAAAGTTTTAACTCTGTTGCACATCTAAGAAACGTCATTCTGAGACATGTGAGGACATGTTATTTTTACTCTAGTTCTGTGATATAGGCAGGCATTATTTTCCTGTCTTACAGATGAGGAATTCAACTCACAGTGTCTAAGTGGCTTGTCCATCACCACACAGCTGGTATGTGATGTGTGCAACACTGTGAATAATTTGAATCTAGATTACCTCACCCCAAACTCCATGCTTCTTATACATTTAGTACCATGCAGAATACATTTTCTCTGTCATAATGACTTGTAGTCCGCGATGTTTTCTATTAGCTCATGATCTAAATAATGCAGCATTTTCCAGAATGCATTCCAAGACACATTACTCTAATAATATTCTCTGTGAAACAAAAGTGTTTTGTAATCAAGTTCATGATCAACAATACTTTCAAAATTAAAGAGTGTACTAGCATAGTACTATGCATGTCCAGTAGTAGAGAAATGTGTTTTTACTTTTTTTACCCCAGCATCTTCTCAACTCATATGACCACAGAAACCTTGCTTTCTGTCCTCTTGCTCCTGTAAGAGCTGTTATCTTTTGGGAATGGGACAGAGTCCTAGATCCTGGATCCCCAGTCTTGATCACATTTCCAACCATGATATGAAAATGGAGCCGTTGTTAATGGGCAGAGGTTGGCTTTGCCTCATGTGTCCCTTAGGAGTGCTTTCAGAAGAAGTAGTAGAATACCTGTCATTTTGTAATTTTGGTTTGAGCCCTTGCTAACGAAAAAGTGTGGTTTTTGTATCAGCTATATAGACATCACCTGGGAACTTGTTAGAAATTCAGAATCTCAGGCCCTGACCTAGATTTGCTGAAAGGAAATCTGTATTTGAATAAGATCTCCAGGTAATTCATAGACACATGAATTTAAGAAGCACCAATTTAATCTATAGAACATTTATTGTTTATCTAAGAAGAAAATTGTTAAGTAGAGAGTCCTATTTTGATTGGCAACTCTGTGGTGGCATCAAGGACCCAGACTATTATCTCCTCCTGGTGGTATAATGGCTGCTAAAGCACTATGCATGGTCTTCTCTCCTAGCTGCATTTAAATACAAAATGGAAAGTACCGGAGGCAAAGGACTTTTCTCTTATGTGACTCTCTTTTTTTTTT
>NW_007733580.1:0-366 GCF_000696425.1 Galeopterus variegatus | reverse complement strand
CTTGGGAGAGCGTAGTGCCGACAACACCAAGTCAAGGGTTAAGATCCCCTTGAGGAACCACATCATATTTTGGAAGGCCAGAGAAATTTTGACTGTTCTGCAGTCAAACACTCTTTTCAGTAAAAGAGGGAAAGTTAATAATTAAATACATATTATATCTAGTAAAATATATATTTATGCCTTTGTGTGTAGTGAAATACAGTACATCTAATTTACCCAACAATACATATAATACATGGGTTTGTTGTGCTTTGCTGTGTTCATAGCACTTTCATAAATAATCTCACCATCCTTGTGGCCTTAGGCAGAGTTCATAATACTTTGGTCCCATTTGCCAGATTTGAAAACAGAGACTCAGAGAAGATC
>NW_007733579.1:102862-108089 GCF_000696425.1 Galeopterus variegatus | reverse complement strand
TTTATCTGAATAATGTCTGAATTTAAAAATGAAATACAAAATACAGACACTGTATTTGTAATATACACATGTTATGAACTGTTTGGTTTTTATAAAGACAGAAATATATGTGAATCTAGACAGACTCCATCTGCTGCTGAGGCTGCTTTGATTTTCCAGGAGATCTCCACAACCACACATTTCAAGGTTTTTTTTAAATTTGAAATAAGTTGTGATGTATTTACCCATATGTTCAGAACAAAAATTTAGTGCTTGGAACACCAAACTAAATATTTTGGGTAAGCCAATATTTCAGCAGAAAGAAATGATTCATGTAAAATAGATCTGAGGTTTTCATTCTATGGACTATTGATCTCTATCTAATTATTCTAATTTCCCAAAGATTGCAAGTACTCCTGTTTCCGGACGTAAATAAGTAGATGAGACTATCAATAGGAATTTTTTGAAAAAATTTCTATTTTATAGGCATTCACAAAAAGCATTGGAAATTGGAATGTAGCTTAATACTACTATACGTTGAAAAACAATTACCTTTTATTATTTTACTTTATACTTTTGTTCTATTAAATATGATTTTTAAAGCTTTCAACATATATAGCATGCCAGACTCCTCTAGTATGATCAATGTTCCAAAAAGCTCTTTAATCATGGATTATGAAATTATATAATCTCATATATTGTTTTATATTGAAAGAATTTTATGGATTATTCATCTACCCCCCCTTGTTTCTGGGTTTTGTTTTTTGTTTGTTTGTTTGTTTGTTTGACAGTTGGCCAGTACAGGGAACCGAACCCTTCATCTTGGTGTTATAAAACCACATTCTAACTGGCCAGCTCCTAACCCCACTTTTTAATGTTGATTTAACTTAGGCCCAGATAATGTAAGCAACCAGTCAAATCTTTCATTGACTTTACATTTTTGAAAAAAGAAAGTAAATCTCTAGCCCTGTATAAATGCCTTGATTTTGTTTATATGGTGTTTTTTTAATCCATTCTTTGTTTATATGGTAATATATTAATAAAACTGCATCACATGTATAAATTACAGATTTTATGAATATCTAATTGGAACTATAGGGCATGCTAGTCTCACTAAAGCAAGAATTACATTTTATAGAAGTAGCAATTAATATTAGTATATGAAAGGTATATATGTCATGGCTTTCTTCATTTGTCAGGATTAATGGTTGTTCAATGTTTCTTTTTACCTGTTATCTGAAAATAGAAAAATACAGGAAATGTGATTGAAAATATCAGTAACTATTAAGAACACACAAGTGGAAACATTATTTTGGGTAACAGATTAAGTAATTACAAGTATAATTGAGGAAGTTAATCGATTAGAGGACTAAGGCCTAATTATGATATTTGAAACTAGAAACTAATAACATAGACTAGCTCCCCAGTATTAGTGATCTTATATTTTCAAGTATGTTTTTTCTTTTATTCCTTAGACCTACTAGGGGCATTACAATTATGTTCCAGAAAGCAAGGTATGAAATTTAAATAGTTTTAGATTTTGTGTTAAAAAATGTCATTTTTAAGAAGAGATAAAATTATCTCTGTTCACAGATGACATGATCTTAAATGCAGAAAACCCTAAAGATTCCACAGAAAAACTATTAGACCTAATAAATGAATTCATCAAAGTTGCAAGGTACAAAATCAACATGCAAAAATCAGTTGCATGTTGGGCCGGCCCGGTGGCGCACTGCTACAGTGCGCTGCTTGGGAGCGCAACAGTGCTCCTGCCGAGGGTTCGGATCCCACATACAGACCAGCCGCTCACTGGCTGAGCGAGGTGCGGGCGAACCACCAAGGGTTGCGATCCCGTTGCCAGTCCCGGTCCGGTACGGGCGCGACACTGAGGGTTGCGATCCATTGCCAGTCATGAAAAAAGACAAAAAAAGGAAAAAAAAAAATCAGTTGCATGTCTATGCAGTAACAGTGAATAATCTGAAAAGGAAATTTTAAAAATTACATTTATAATAGAATCAAAAAGAATAACATTCAGAAATAAACCTACCCAAGAACATGAAAGACTTTACAATGAAAACTTCAAAACATTGATTAAGGAAATTAAAGGCATGAATAAATAGAAAGATAGTTGTGTTCATTGATTGGAAGACTTTATATTGTTAAGATGTCCATAATACCCAAGGTGATCTACAGACTTAATGCAATCCCTATCAAAATCCCAAGGGAATTTTTTGCAGAATTAGAAATATTTATTTAGAAATTTATATTGAATCTCAAAGGACCTCTAATAACCAAAACAATTTTTAAAAAGAAAAATAGATTTGGAAAACTCATAATTTCTGATTTCAGAACTTATTACAAGGTACAGTAATCAAAATAGTGTAGTACTGGCATAAAGACAGACAAATTGACAGATTTGATAGAATAGAGAGCCCAGAAAGAAGCCCTCACATATGTAATCAAATGATTTTTGTCAAGGGTGCTGAGATTACTCAGTGAAGACAGGACAGTCTCTTCAGCAAACAGTGTTGTGAAAACTGAATGTCCACATGCAAAAAAATAAAGCTGGAACCTTATTTACATCATATACAAAAATTAACTCAAATTGGATTAAGATCAAAATGTAAGACCTGAAATTTAAAAACTCTTATTGAGTAATTTTAATTTTTTGGATATGCTTTAATAAATTTCCCAGTTTTCTAAGTTGAACATATATTGCTGCTATAACAAAGAGTAAATATGTTTTTAGAAATTTTAATTATCTCAATCTGTTGGGGATAAACATTTTTTACAAGGAAGCTTTGATAAACAGGGATGGATGGACGATAGCAGTTTAATTGCAACCATCACAAATACTATTCAAACCTATGTGATTTCTCAGAAACATCTCAGATTTCTTATTGCTTTATTTTTTATATTATTTCTATAATTATTTATTACTTAAGCTTTGTACTTATGAAAAACAGAGGATTTATTTTTCTTGTGTGCCTACTTAATTAAACTCTTTTTAAACTAATAAATAAATAAATAAGACTTCTAGAAGAAAATATGGGGGAAATCTTCATGTCATTGGACTTGGCAATGATTTTTTTGATATTACATCAAATGCAAAGGAATAAAAGCAACAATAGATAAATGGGACTACATCAAACTTAAAAACTTCCATGCACCAAAGAACACAAAAAACAGAGTGAAAGGTAACTTACTGAATAGAAGAAAATATTTGCAAACCATATATCTCATAAAGAGTTAATATCCAGAATATATAAAGAACTGCTACAATTCAATTTTAAAAAATCAAATAACCTGATTAGTATATGGGCAAAAGACTTGAGTAGAAATTTCTCCAAAGATGCTATACAAATGATCAACAAGCATATAAAAAGCTGCTCCGCATCACTAATCATCAAAGAAATGCAAATCAAAGACATAATGAGATATCATCTCACACCCACTAGGATGGCTACTATAAAAAAAAACAGAAAATAACGAGTGTGTTGGCAAGGATGTGGAGAAATATGAACACTTTTGTGCTGTTGGTGAGAGTGTGTGGAAATCAGTATTGGAGGTTTCTCAAAAGATTAAAAACAGAACTACAGTATGATTCAACAGTCTCATGTCTGGATATATATCAAAGATAATTGTAAGGAAGCAGGGTCTCAAAGAAATATTTGCACATTCATGTTTATAGCAGCACTATTGATAATAACCAAGACATGTAAACAACCCAAATGTCAATTGATGGATGAACATATAAACAAAATGAGGTATGCATACATACCATGGAGTATTATTTAGCCTTAAAAGGGAAGGAAATCCTGTCACACAATACAGCATGAATAAATGTTGAGGGCATTATTATAAATGAAATGAACAGACACACACACACAAACACACACACACATACTGTATGATTCTACTATATGAGGTATCTAAAGTAGTAAAATTCATAAAAACAAAGTAGAATGATGGCTCTCAGGGGCTGGGGTGAGGGAGGAAAGGGAAGCTGTTGAGTGGGTAAGGAGTTTCAGATCTGCAAGATGAAAAAGTTCTGGAGATCTTTCAGAGCAATGTGAACATTCTTAACACTATGGAACTGTACATTTAAAAACAGTTAAGACAGTAAATTTTATGTGCTTTCTACCCCAATTCAAAAACAATTTTTGTATTTAAAGCTTCTGCAGGTTTTTTTCCTCAATTTAAAATTACTGTTATCTTGGTTTATCCAATAATTTGAATGAAATGAAAATAAAATTTAACTCTCTGGATAGAGACACTACAATGTAAAATATGTAATATAAAGCTCAGTAACTGAGGAAAGCTCAAATAGAAAAGAAAAATTAATCAGCTGCAATAGAAAATGAAACATCATATACACAAAATTTCCAAAATTCTTATTGTACTTTGTCTAGTTGCTCAGAAAAACACTGCAGCAGTCCTTAGCATTTTTAGTTCACCTGAAACATAGGGATAGTTTATAATCTGGAAATATGAAACTATATATAAAAACATTCTGAAAAGTATAGGAAACCAGCCTAAATGCCTATCATCGGCTGAGTGGATAAGGAAAATGTGATAATTCTACACAATGGAATACTACTCTGCTGTAAAAAAGAATAAAATACTACCATTCACAGCAACCTGGGTGGACTTAGAGAAAACTGTATTAAGCGAAATAAGCCAGACACAGAAAGAGAAATACTACATGTTCTCACCTATATGTGGGAGCTAATAAAAATAAACAAATAAATATACAAACAAAGAAATGCGGGGTGGGGGGAGTATAGGAAAGTAATTTAATTTTATATATGCATGCACACAAAATTTCAAAAAAATCAGCATCAGGTACATATGAAATAAAAATGTAAATGCAAAAACAGGTAACAAATTTGTAGTAGGAAATTTGTAGCAACAAAAACAGGTAGCAAGTCTTTACTAGACTGTATTAAATTTACAAAAAAAAAAAAACCTTATAAATTCCTATCACAATTTTGAAATTTTAGGTAATTTCAACTTCCCCAAAGGTAATTAGAAATCATTGCTACTGAGAAAATCTTTTACCTTTTTAATATTCCAATGTGAGTTCCCTACTTGATGACTGGAATAGTGCTAATACTCGTCAATGAATTGACTCAAATTAATCCAGTTTTCTTGTATATTTGTTCATTTATTTTCTACATAATAAGGATAAATTTTTTTTTTTTTTTTTAAAGATGACCGGTAAGGGGATCTTAACCCTTGACTTGGT
>NW_007733579.1:97305-102231 GCF_000696425.1 Galeopterus variegatus | reverse complement strand
CGGGGCCTTGGTGTTATCAGCACCGCACTCTACCGAGTGAGCCACGGGCCGGCCCCAGGATAAAATTTTAAACTGGGAAGATAGTACCATAGTTTTCATTACCTTTCATTCCCTTCTTTTGGATTAAAGTGTATCCTCAGGACTCAGATACTTATAAAGTTGAATAGGAAAAAAAAGGAGCTCCGTAATAAAGGAGGCAGCACTGAAATACAGCTGGACAACCAAATCTGAAATACAGCTGGACAACCAAATGGAGGTCACAAAAGAGCTCCCACCTCTTTCCTTCCTATATTCTCATAATGCAAATTTGAGGACTGCAAACTCCGTTTCTTGATTAATCAGACATTCTCTCAAGAAATATTTAAATTCATCCTTTACTACCATTATCAAGTCATTAGAGAGAACTTATAATTCCTAAGTCTTCAGATAATTAGCCACAGACCATCTGAAGATACTACTGTGAATAAAAGTTTGGCATTAGAATATTTAGTCACAGATGGTAAATGGAATTACCACTGTCTGCTGTATCCCAGATAACAGAGATTAAATCTCTCCCATTCACGTTTCTCTCCACGTCTTTTAAACCATTTTTTTCTTTGTTTCTATGAAGTTTATTTTGTTCTGTAGCAGTTTTAAATTTGAGCTTCCGAAGAGATTGATACTTTCTCATTTTCTTGGGAGGAAACGTGATAGATTGCCTTTGTAAATGAAGACTCATGCTGTTATTGTCTACAGTTCGGAATAGTCATGTTAGATTAAACAGCATTCTGTTGTGGGCCCCTTATTAATTATGATGCTTCCTGCTGCCGTGCTAATTCTTTTTTTCTGACGGCTCCGCTATGGAGAAACACAGCTTCTTTCAAAGAAGCCCATCACAATGCAAGCAGCTCATTAACTTCAGCTTTCCAGTTTCCTATGACAGGCTGAAGAACCTTCCCTAACTAACTTTAGAGAGAGATAATAAAGTTTTATTTCCCTTTCACAGCAACGCGAGGGCAGTTCATCATGTTCTTTTCTTCCAGACAGAATTTTGGACAGAAGCAGAGGGACTCAAAACGTTGTTGTTGTTGTTGTTGTTGTTGTTGTTGTTGTTGTTGATGTTGTTGTTGTTGATGATGTTGTTGTTGTTGTTGTTGTTGTCATTTTAATGTTCTGGATGTCAGTAAATTGGAAGTTACGATAAATTGATGTTGTTGTTGTTGATGATGTTGTTGTTGTTGTTGTCATTTTAATGTTCTGGATGTCAGTAAATTGGAAGTTACGATAAACAACCAACCACTGTTTCCATTTGGTTCTTTCCATGTTTTATTTTTTTAAAAATTGTGGGCATGTCTAAGTACGCATGTACTTCAGAAATTGATGAAGTAAAATCCCCATGGCTGTCTTCACAGATCAAAGTTCTATGGCTGTTTTCTTTAGTTCTCCTTTCTTTTTTGTGTGTGTTTTGTTTTGTTTTGTTGTTTTTTGCTAACAAGCAATAGAGTACGTGGCTAATGTGGAACACTTCAAATATTAACACTCCTTAATTTTCTCAAATTCCAAAATTTCATTCACAACTATGTATCCTTTTTTCAGATTGTCTTTCCAATTTTTTAAAACTGCAAATACCTTTGGAAAAGGTTATATATCTGAGTGACTTGGTAAATACACTTGGTTCCATCTGAACAGACTATGCTATGCTACAATAATGGATAATCCTCAATATTTCAGTAGCCAACTACATGAAAAAATATGTTTCTCTCTCATGCTACGAGTACAATGTGGGTTGGCAGAGGGCTTTGCCCATCATAGCACTCAGGAACTAAGGCTCCTCACACATCTCCATGACTGTTGGAGCACTGGATTGTTCACTGGCTTTGAAAATTCCTCCCTGGAAGTGACACATGTCACTGAGCACAATTGGTTAGCCAAAGTGAGTCCCATGACTGTGCCTAAGTTCAAGAGGGTAGAAAAGTACAATTGTACATGGAANTTCTCACATATAAAATACATTTATTCCATCCCAGTAGCTCCAAAAGTTTTAACTTGTTCTAGAATCAAGTCAAAAGTCCAAAGTCCAGACTCTCATATGAATCAGCTATGGGTGAGACTAAAAGGCATGCAAATTCACTCGAGCTGTGAGCCTCTGAAATCAAAACAAGTTATTTACATTCAAAATACAATGGCAGAACAGGCATAGGGTAGACATTCCTATTCCAAAAAAGAGAAATAGGCAGGAAATAATGGATAACTGGTCCCGAATAAATCCACTAAGAGAAACTGTAAATCTTAAGACTACAGAATAATCTTTTACTCCATGTGCCACCTCCTGAACACACTGGGGCAGAGGCTGGGCTCCCAAGGCTTCAAGCAGCCTCAGTCTTAAGGCTTTGCTGAGCTCAACCCACACTATAACCCTCTTAGGGCATTGCACACTGGTAGTTCTACACTTCTGGGGAGTCAATGGTGGTCCCACCCCCATCATTCTACTAGGCATTGCCCTAGTGGAGATTCTCTGTGGCAGCTCTAACCTCACATTTCTGCCTAGCATTGCCCTAGCAGGGGCTCTCTGCAGCAGTTCCATTCCTGTGGCAGGTTTCAGCCTGGGCTCTCACATGATCCATGGCATCCTTTGAAATGGAGGTGGAGAAAGCCATCACCCCATAGCTCCTACAATCTGTGTGCCTGCAGAATTATCATCATGTGGACCCAACCAAAACTTGTACTTTCCAGAGCAGCAGGTCAAGCCACACCTGGGGTCACTCGAGCTACAGCTGGGGTGGCCAAGTAATGCTGCACTACAATGCAGGGAGCAAAGCCCCAAGGTGGCCCTGGGCAGCAAGCCCAGGTAAGGCACCTAGGTCCTGTCTCCCTAAACAGTACTGCCCTCTCAGAGCTCTGTCTCCTGTGATAGAAACAGCAGCCCTTGAAGATCTTTGAAATGCCTTCACAGTCTTCCCATTGTCTTGGTGAATGGCACCCAGTTCCCTTCTATCTATGGTGATGTTTTTAGAAAATGGTCTCTTGACCATACCCTTAGTTTTCTTCCCAACATGACTTTTCACTCTTTAATGGCCAGGCTGCAAATTTTCCAAATCTTTCCACTCTGCTCCCCTTTTAATTATAAACTTCATCTTTAAGTAATCCCTTTTTTTTTTTGCATCTCACTGTAAGTGGCCAAACACAGCCATGTAGCAGCCTGAATGCTTTGCTGCTTAGATATCTCTTAGGTCAGATATGCTATTACATTGCTCAACTCTGCCTTACATAAAGCCCTAGGGCATAGGCACAATTCATCCAAGGTCTTTGCTGCTTTAAACAAGAATGGCCTTTACTCTAGTTTCCAATACCTTGTTTCTTATTTTGGTCTGAGACCTTGTCGGGGTGCTCTCTCAGTCAGCTAGGCCCAGGCTCCGGATTTCCCTGGCTGTGGCCACTGAGTTATCCCCGGCAGACTCCCTATCCCCCCCAGGCAGGACCAGATAAGTTGCCCTCTGCAGCGTAAGCCGAAGAAGGATCGCCGAAGGTGGGTGAGTGCACCGCCTGCCTATTCAGCCTGCAAAGGAACACTCAGACACGGCGGGGGTTCCATCAAGCAGTTCTGTTTATTGTCTTTTAAGCACTTGTATTTATATCTAAGCAAGCAGGGATTTCCACACTGAGAGCCAATCACTGGAAAGGTCATATGTGCATGCGCCTTACTGACCTATGCTTAGCCTACTGATCATGCACTGATCACGAGCGCGGAAAAGCACAACTACCAATAAAACTTTTGGGGGAACTAAAAGTGACACTCCCCCTTTGCTTCCTCTAGGCACCATGTTGTGTGGACCATGCAGGTGGGGAACTTGAACAGCCGCCATTTGGTGTGGCCTCCTTTCACCCTAGCCATTGCTATAGCAAGTGAAGCAGTTGCAGCCCAACAAGATCTTATCAGAACGGCCTTTATGTCTATTTAATTCTAAGATGATTCAGACTTTCCCTACAGCTCTTGTTTACTTCTGAGCCCTCGCCAGAATCTCCCTGAATGTTCAGTTCAAAGCAATATAGGCATTTTCTAGCCTGTTGTTCCAAATTCTTCCAGCCTCTATGCATTACAGAGTGCAAAAGCCACTTCCATATTTTCAGGTGTTTGTTATAGCAACAGCCCTACCCTCAGTACTAGTTTTGTTCTGTTTTATTTTGTTTTTCTTAGTCTGTTTTCCACTGCTATAACAAAATAACTTAAACCGGGAAATTTATAAATAAAAGAAGTTTGTAATATTTTTTCTCACTAGAAAATTTCCATTATGATTAAGTACTTGAGAAAAATAAAGCAGAAGATAACAGGATAGGCAGAATTTTCCTAATTTTATCATGCTTCCTAACATGTATTTATATCACCCTGAATTCACCTTTCCATATCCAGTGAATGTTCAAACCTGGCCCAAGATTTCTGTAAATTGTTAGGTGGCTGTATTCTCATAATCACTGTGGTTTTAAATGCCCTTTTACTCTGCCTTAAAACATTTATGTATTTCATCTCAATCCTGAGAGTACTGTCTGCTTTATTTTTAGAGAACCAAAATGTAAAACTTAGGCTTTGTCTGTTTTCTGAAAAAGTTCAGACTCAAGGTCATTTGTAAACAGAACGTATTTCACTAAAGCTATTGGGGGGAAGGCAGAGAGAAGGGTCCGGGGGAGGTTTTTTAAAACATGTTAATGTAGATATTACACCTCTTATTTAACTTCATTTAGCCATCCATCCACTACAGATGTTTATTCTTCAGTTTATTTTACTCCAAACTGTTACCCTATCTTCATGCCATTTCACTAACATATTTCTCCTCCATCACTTCTGTTTTGTGAATTATCCAGAATTTTAAACGATTTTCTTTCATTCTGTAGAGTAATTAACTCTGTCTAGTTTTTACTGCTAAACTCTTTTCAAAACCAATTTTGAATATT